>NC_039494.1:3645088-3947880 GCF_003590095.1 Trichoplusia ni
TTGGTATTTCAGACGTTTTCTGTGGGATAATTGATTAAGTTTCAATATGGAAGGTTGGTGATCGTTAAAAATTATATTTATTCTTATTGTAACTAACTTGAAAGACTGCACTCGCTGTGATATTGAGTTTTTTCTTCAAGTGCTCTACACTTTTGGAGCGATAAACGGTGGTCAAATCCGGGTGCCTTCCAAAGTCGAAACTAAAACATGCTGAAATAAATACTTACTAACTAAGTGTCATGTCCGCAACCAAACCAAGAAAAGTTTCACCTGCGAAATTCAATAACGAAACCTTAATGTATTATTTTATTTATTTTACATAGTCTCTGTAGCCAATCAATTCATTAAGCCCTTTCGTAATCTAGCAAAGCATTAGGACTCAATTGTCATTGTTTAAAATTGGCTACATCACCGCTTCTAGCTAATTGGACAGATCTCTCACGATCTCCGTTCGTAGTCCAACAATAAATTATATTTTTAACACGCTATTGATATTTCGAAACAGATAAAGTCAGATTTTATTGAATCAGGAAACAAAAACCTCGTGGGAGACAGATTATGGTTATTAGTAACTTGTTTTGAAATTATCTTAATTCGTTAAATGTGATATACTACTCAGACCTTAATATTTACCTTCCGTATGAGTTGTTCTGTGTAATTACGGAACTAATAATGCAAGTTATACTAAGTACGTAAGTTAAGGTAATCGTGATTAAATTGTAAAAAGCTTAGATGCGTCACAAGAGCCAGAGTTTTTAATATGGTTTGGTGCTTTGGCAAATTAAAATAAATTGCACATGCTGGTCGTAGACTTCAATTTTAATCAATGTTGATATTTTTAAAGATAATCTGTTATTCCCAAAATCGAATTTTATGCATTCATTTGAAACAACTTTTGCTTGTTTTCGTTACCAAAAAGAAGCGAATATCGCACTCATTATTAAATTTTAGAACGCCGGAGCTTCCATAATTATTCAAGTCACATGCACATGACATCCAGACTCATAACAAGTATTCGTGGATCATACAAATGCTAGCAGGGTGCCGAACCCGCGACACTTCGTACCCAGTATGTTTGGAGTTGTGACCTATACTTGGCTATATACTAACATTTCATTTTCATTGTTTATTTTGAACTAAAGTCCAAACAAAATTCACAATGACGCCTCACAATATTTTCATAGCAATAAGTTGATGTTAAGTGTTAAGCAAAACAAGGCAGTATAGAGAACGACCAATTGATTACGTGCTAAGACAGTACCTATCTTATTTATGACTAGCTGTTGCCCGCGACTTCGTCCGCGTGGTTAGAAGATATAAGTTATGTTTTATACCTGCCCTATTTTTTCCACATTTTCCTTTGTATCTTCGCTCCTATTAGTCGGAGCGTGATGGTATATAGCTTATAACCTTCCTTGATGAATGGTCTATTCAACAAAAAAAGAATTTTTCAATTTGGACCAGTAGTTCCTGAGATTAGCGCATTCAAACAAACAAACTCTTCAGCTTTATATATTAGTATCGATTGGACGCCTAAGATAAATGTAGGTTAATTTGGCGAGATGAGTTCAATATCTCCAGCCTATATCAGGCAGGGCATAGGTATATGAGCGATCCCGTGGCTCGGTTGAGGCAGTTCAAAGGGTGTTTTTAGTCGGTGAGAGTTCGACATACGCACTGCCCTCGGCGTGGGTTGAAAAAATAGCTTTTCCCGTGATAAGATCAAGGGATAAGATCAATATTTCTACCATGCAATTATTAATAATGTGTATAAAAATGAGTATAATAATATTTTTGGTATAAATGTTTGGTAAAAAAGATTTAATTCAGGGTTTCTGTCTTCGGATTTAAACAAGAACTATGTGTACAAAAATTCTTCACCACATTTTGCTTAAAAAGAAACACAATTTTAATTAGCATTTGATGTGTTCAGTAATAAAACTACGAGAAGACGTTGTTTGGTTGGTGTGGACGGTATGCAGGAGCGAGGACTATGGTTCAAATACTGAGTCGATATGTCTTTAAAGCGTAGTCGATATCGACTTCTGTTGATGCTTGGAATTTCATTCCTTGGTTGAACCACAGTTTTTCTATAGATAAAGATAAGTTTTAGTTTTTTCTGATAGGTCAAGTAGACAGACCAAGAATTGAAAGTACAATTTAACTTACCTGATCTAAATAAAGGTTTAGACCTAACCTTGAACCCCAGGCATGTTGTCAGTGATTGGTTTTATTCACACGTGTTGTATCTTTTACATCAACGAGTTAAGCTCTTAATAAATTGTATTTATGGTGTTCATTTTTGGTTCATCAGTTTGGTATGAAGGATCTTCAAACATGGGACAGACAATTTGTTTGAAACATCATGAATATTTGAATTAAATAATAAAACAACATATAGTTATATACACCTTTATTACATAAAACTTATGCTATGTTAAGTCTATCAGTTCGTTAAGGATCAGCTAATTTAAGGTATAAAAATAGTCCATATGAAGAAAACCTAGATTTCCTTAAATCTTTTTAATTTTGGATTACATTAAAAGATGGCAATAAGAAAAGTTGTAATTTTCAATATAAAAATGTTCTCATGTTATGGAGAGGGTAACATAAAAGTGTTTTTGAGAATAAAAATCTATGGAGCTACCTTACAACTAAAATTATTGAGCATCACATTTTAGTAAGAATAGTTAATTACAATCTATGTACATCTTATAACTAATGGTTTGTCTCGTATTGGTAACTAATTAAATTTTAAGTTTAACATTAAAATTGAAAAGTAATTTAGTAAAAGGGAAGCCAAGTTAAGAAAATATGAGTATTTTTAAATTTGTCAAATTATTCACAAATTCACAATGAAAGCTAAAAATAAAAAATACATTTGGAATAAAAAGACAAAGACATAATTTTTGACGTTAAAGACGATTTTCAGCTTCTCAAGCCAAGTTCGGTTTAATTTTCATTACAATTTAAACAAATATATAATCTATACAAATGTTTAACATTTACTATCGTGTTACAAACATCGTCGGTTACTCAAGGATAACGTTAAAGCAAATGACCGTTACCTAAACGAAAATCAAATTTAAGACACCCTTAAGACACTCTTAAGGCACCCTTGAGACACTCTTAAGGCACCCTTGAGACACCCTTAAGACATCCGTAAGACACTCTTGAGACATGACTGTCTCCTTTTTGATGTTGCGACGAATAGTCTTCCTTTATATAATTTATTTTTATAAACCTTGCTATGAAAATCCAGTCTGTATCTCAAAGTATGGTTCTATCATTTGTGAACCCATAGATTATAACTATAATTGCTTTATTGGGATTTAGCCTATAGCATGTCAAAGATTTAAACAATAACTCGACACGGCTTAAGACTCGATTCATTATCCAATCAAGTATTTAGGATGTAAGAGTGTCTTAAATTTGAGTATCGTTTAAGTGTAGTCTTATTGTCTGTGCATCGTTAAAGTCCGGCGTTCCCGCAGTACTCGCCGATGCGGTCTGAGATGCACTCGAATATGTCGAATGACACGTCACAGTTGCGACCGTTATCTGAAAAGATAACATTAATATTAATAATGGTGGTTTCCTAGGTTTACGCGAATGTTAGACATTGAAATAAATAGGTATTTTGTTTTAATTAAACCGCGATAAAATCCGTAAAAGTAGTTTTATTTCAATATGAATAATGATTTATTAAAAACAGATAAGTATAGAATAGAATATATACATTTGCTTAGAATGCAGGTCAATGAGGTGGTTATAATAAAATTGAAGTGAAGAGCCTTTATATTCTACGATTTTGGCAACGTCTACACCTTTTACATCTGAACATTTATTATTGTTATTTAACAATTTATGTGTCACACCTGGGCAAAGCCACCCCATTTTGAAAGCAACATAATTAAGTAAATAGCACCCGTATGAACAACTTGTTTTGGAAAATTCTGACAATTATTTCCAAAAACCAAAATTGGACTTACAAAATCAGTCTTTTAAAGGAGGAATTAACGTTACTTCTACCTAATCAGAGTGATGCGAACTCACGTCACACATACTGGGTTGGTTAGACCACCTTAGTACACCCAAAATAATTTATTTTCAAATGCGTGTATGTATGAATTTACTTTATAACCAGGGGAAAGTTTACCGAATCCTATCATTGTTTATTAAGTTACTTTAATTAAAAACGAATAACAATGTTGGTGCTGGGTGGTTGCGGGTTACGGCAATTAAGGAATACAACCGACAAGACTCCATATTCTTGCTTTTAATTGATACGAGGAATTTAGTTGCGTTAAGTAAGTCCAGGTCAATGGACATTTTTGATTTTGTATTAAAAATAACGAGTGTAATGAATCATTGGAGAAATACAATTAAAACGTGAAGTGTCAGGAGAAAAAGTAGAAATACGTGTTGTGAAAGAAGCGAAACAATACTTTGGGGTTTTTGTTATTAAGACTATGTCTTGCCAACATAGTTGGCAAAGGCTTGGACGATAATGATGATGAGTCTATGTATATACGACCTCCGTGGTCGAGTGGCGTACGGACCGGTTTCAAGGTGTCGCTAGCTCTGAGGTAACGGGTTCGATCCCCGGTCGGGTCAATGTAAAAAAAAATATTTCTACATTGTCTCAGGTTTGGGTGTTTGTGGTACCTTCGTTGTATCTGAATTCCATAACACAAGTGCATTAGCAACTTACTTTGGGTTCAGAACAATGTATGTGATGTTGTCCGCATTTATTTATTATAAGTTCCTCACCCATAGGCACACTCCTAGAGAACTTGTCGTGGTTCTTCATAAGGCACTCGCGGGAGGCCTCGAGCACGGCCATGAAGTACCCGCGCTCGTTGACGCCGTCAGAGTACAGCCCCACCAGACCCTCCAGCGTGGGGAACCCGAAGCCGTCCACCTGGAAAACAAATCATTTATTTATTTAAAATAGTTGTAGCCCCTTGGAGTAGATATGCCGTTGCGCATGTAGTAGGCTTTATGCTCTTAGATCTTTATTAGGACTCATGACTCATAACAATAATAGTGTGCTTGTTTTTATAAGCGAATTCCTGCTAATACATTGTCTTTTTGACTATGATAAGTCAATTAATCAATTGGAAAGGTGTTAGCTCACAATTATCAATTTATGGTACCTAACTGGTAATAACTATGGACAGTTTTATGATACTGCCGCACACGTAATAAAGTTAGAGTTAATGCTCATATCGTAATACTGGTGGTTGCATAATATGTTAATGTTTATCCTTATCAAGCTAGGTAACGGGTTTTTTAAATAAAAATACTCTTAACGAAAACATTTGAGTGTTCATCCCCATTTTCAATCGCTAAGTATTATAGTTTAACTGAGTTCACTAAACACATCTAATTACCATCTTAAAGTAACTCGCCTTCACGCTTGACAGTTAAATCTCTATCGAAATCAGTTCATTTTATTCGTGAGTTACAATTACACAGACCAGAACATAGAAAGGCAAGTCAGGCTTAAAGCTTATAGCAGAATGTCATTCGGAATGCCGACAATCGCTTCAGTAATCCTGTCACAAACGCAAATCCCGCACGTAGGACGAACAAATTTATTTCTCATAATAACGCATCCCATTATTATCTTATGGAATCGAAATCGAAAAATCCCCTCGAAAACCTAGTCCACTTAAGTAATAAAATTACGATGATGACCGCCAGGATAAAAATACCATTTATTGAGTTCAATTCATAGCGAGTCGTTTTGTAATTTTATTGTACCGCGCTCCTAACTAGTGTTATACTTGCAATAAAATATTTCATACAAAAGAAATTTATATAGAAAAACGGCCACTACAAGCACATACTGATGGGGTCCGACTATTAAATTGAATACCGCTTTTTGAATATAACACAAATAAAATACAAATTACTGCGTGTACCGAAGGGCTTTTATGGCCGTAATATACTTGTTCAAAAGGATTTCAAGTATAATAAATAAGCAACGAATTTTTCTTTTTCAGATTTACGGCTTTACCCCTCATGTTTTATAGTTAACAAATTGGAGCAATCAGTTCGTGACAGAACTATAAAGCATTAAAACTCGGATTTTAAATTATTTTATTTTTCGTTCAAGCATAGGGCTGACCTCGGCGGTAATGAGAATAGCCACCTAACTTTAAGCGGAGGCTTTTGATCCTTTTAGTGTATTCTCGTTAATGTTACAGCGTTTAAAATGAATTTATTTCTCAGATGAGTTTAAAATGAACATGTAAGTAGAGTTTACTCTGTGTGTTACGTAAATTACTGGTTGGCAAAAGTTCACTTTAGCGTAAATGCAAGCAATTTAAAAGCTAATTTACCAATCATTTTCAACAAAGTAATTTACTTGGTATGTGAAAAAAGTCTTGGTTACCTACATTTGTAATTATAATTATTGGTTTTGCATAAAGTGGTGTGCTTCCAAATATACTTGTACTTTACAAAATTACTTACAATTTTGCTCTTTTTTACATAATTTAAGTTCTCTTACACATGATCTTATTCAAAATAACCGTGCCAAATGCTAATGTCACACGTGAAGCGATCTAAGACACATGCTCTCCAAACCCAGTACCCACGGCCCAGACAATATGGTACACATACACGACACAAACAAAAAACAATCAAGATATTCTCTCCATACATTGTTGCGTACAGAAGTGCTTTATTACGAGTCCGATGCTATAGAGTTGAGTCGTCGCACTAGTAAAGACACTGTTGGTGATTGTAGGGTTGAGAACATTTTGATTTATTTTATAACTAGCTGTTGCCCGCGACTTCGTCCCCGTGGGTAGAAGATATAAGTTATGATTAATACCTTCCCTGTCTTTTCATATTTTCCATTCTACCTATCTGATGGTTTATAGCCTAAAGCCTTCCTCGATGAATGGTCTATTCAACACAAAAAGAATTTTTCAATTTGGACCAATAGTTCCTGAGATTAACGCGTTCAAACAAACAAACAAACTCTTATTATTAGCTTTATATATTAGTATAGAAGTATAGATATAGATTCACTTGGGTATCATGACATCACGTATTAATATTGATTGGTAGGCTTCGGTATATATCAAAAGACATTTGATTGGATTCTTACGACAACGTTTTGATAAAGTTATAGGTGAAATTTAGATCTATCTGCTTTTTTAGGGTTTTATTAAAAAAAAAACATGATTAATATCAGAATGCAATTGGACTGGTTTATAAATAGTTTCGTAATTCCTTTTTCAGTAGCATTTACATATTTCTATAAATTGTGAATCTTGTGTAAGTGAATTTTTTCATGAATATTTAAAACCCCCTTAAATATTCATGAAATCAAAAAAATATAATTGATTGATATAATTGATTCATACCAATAAATAAAGTTTAGATCGACGATAAAAACATACACAAAATAAATTCTATAATATTTACGAATCAATTTAAGTAATTAGAATCATAAATATTAAAATTCGTTAAACCGTAACTATCTAAACCTTGTCAACCCTACAGCTTATCCGTTGAATCGTTGAAGAAGCAACTACTAAGATAAGACAGATGGGAATAGAACTCAGTGGGTTAACACTTACAGCTTTCACTTTCCGGTACACACACTGCAGCAGACACTGGAAGATAGAAAAATGTACTTGTAGTTGATGAAATTAACAGATTAAGGGCAATGTGTAAGAAAGCGTGTGTTTTGTTTGTAATCTTGGTAATGGGAAGCGGAATTGAGGTAGTGAGATATTTAATATGCGTCTAAAACTATGCAAACTTTACGTTAAATCGTTTCTTAGATAACAACTTGATTTCTATAAGCTTTTATTTATATTATTGTAGGCGATATTTTTAACACTATTTACCTACTTTAAATTTAATGAACACACTCGTTCTATGTTAAAAAAAATGATGTCCTTGAAGTTGATATTGAGATATAGAATCTGACAAGAATTTACACTATTATTTTCAAATTAATACTAAACTTAAAAAACTGATTTTCTCTTTAAATTTACATGTTTTGATTATTTTAGAGTAATGTATAACTTACCCCAGCGATTCTCTTCTCGTCGTGTGTGAAGGGCACCTCTCTCTTGTCTCGCCGCCTCTGTGCAGGCATCGTGTGCTCCTCTTTAATCACATCTAGCGCCTCTGAAACGTAATAAAATAAAGATTCATTAGAAAACAAAGATTGACTATTTACGTACTCAAGAATAAAGAAGTAACACCTAAATATATAGGATTTCGTTAATGATATTGCGACACAGAATTGCGACACTGACTCACATTAAGGACAGATAGTATTATAGTAAGGCTTTAACTTAAATTATTGATAATTTTACGACATTATTGTAACAATAAAACAAGAAATCCAATACTGTCGTGCTGACCAGATTTCCACAAAGTACTTAATGAATAACACGAAAACACTTAATCTTAAATGAATTGTAGAGTGAAACTAACATAAAAAGCACATTAACAATATTAAAAACTAATAAACTAAAGATAAATGTTATTTTATTAGTCTAATCTTGCTGTACGTAGTCAGTATTTGCAGTAATTCAATTCAAATTAGTAGGTAACCATGGCTACTAAGATTAATAAGACCAGAAACTCAATAATGTATATTGCTGATAGTAGCAGTAAGTGGCATACAATAATTTTCCATAATAAATAATCGCTTTGAAGAATAAAACGGTTCGTATTATTTGTTTATTTAAATTAATTGCACTAATTGTAACGTTTGAGGCAGCTGACGTCGACGGATTGCTGCTTTTTAATGGGTATTTTATGTGCGATTTTTAATTGAATTTAAGAGTTTTATAAGAGACGCTTTTGAGCGTTGTTCAATTAATAAAATTGGTTTATTCGGTTCGAGGATCATAAAACTAATTAAAGGTGTTCCTTTTCGAAGAAATCATTCTTCGCTCAGTTTGGAATTAAATTGCATTTATACTTTTGCATGTTTTTTTATACTAGTATTACTTCTTGGGTAAATATATATTTACTTGAAACATTCGAAGCAAATCGGAATACTATGCAATTAAAAATAATTCTAGTACAAAAAGCCTACTTCTAGCAAGCACTTGAAGAAAGATTATTGAAGTTGTGGAAGGGTGACACCGCTATACAAAGTGTATTGCGCTATCTCCCTCTTTTAACTGCAAGTCGTCGATGGTAGGCTTTCGGTTAGGCAAAGATTTCGCAAAATGTCCAATGTGTTATGTGCTTAGGTACTTTTGACTAAGTAGGCCAGGCCGGTCACGATCCAGTCGGAGACAACACTCACTTTCAATATCGAGTTACGAGATGTTTCTGGATACCAATTATTTAAATTAAATAGGCTTCAATTTGCGATAGTGATAGCAATCCATTAAAATTGCAAACAAGAGGTTTTTTTGGTAGGTATGAGAAATAATACTATTTTTTAAACGACTCTCGTTTACTGAACAATTCAGGAATTTAACCCTTGTGTTACGGGGGGTTTCACACACATTTAAGCCACATGCATAAAGACACCCAGTCCAGATAAGAAATGACAATGATGAAATGCTTGTCTTACGCGGGGATCGAACCCGCGATACGTCGCGCTCAGTAGGTTTGGTGTGGTGACCTCAACCACTCGGCTATCCGTGCAGTCAGAGTCGAATTACAGTCATTATGCAAAAATATACTCATACAAAGTGTATTGGGGTCATATTAAGGTCATTCCAGATAATGAGCAGCAATCCTTCATTACAAATTCGCATTAAGAACTTTTACAAAACAAAACTAAAAATTGTGATTAGTTCATATTCTTTGTGCAAAGATACATGTTCCGCATAAAGCAAAGTGCGTAAAGTAATTGGCTGGTAATCTATCAGACGCTGTTGCAATCGTTAACTGGAAACATGAATACCTAATTAAAATCTCGTAAGGGAGCGGTATGGGGGCCACAGTCTATAGATAGGAATAGGTATCTACATAGATTGCGTGATTAGCATTTTAGTTCTGTAGTTTTATCATGGCTGCTGCCCGCGACTTCGTTCCCGTGGGTAGAAGATATAAGTTATGATTTATACCTGCCCTGTTTTTTTTCCCATTTTACATTGTACCTATCTTCGCTCCTATTAGTCGCAGCGTGATAGTTTATAGCCTAAAGCCTTCCTCGATGAATGGTCTATTCAACACAAAAATAATGTTTCAATTTGGTCCAGTAGTTCCTTTAGAGATTAGCGCGTTCAAACAAACAAACAAACTCTTCAGCTTTATATATTAGTATATAGATATATAGATAACTAAGGTATTAGATAAGAAACTTGGAAGCATACTGTAGCCACCTGAAGTAATTAAGATTGTAGCAGTTGCAGGATAGAGACGGCGTATTACAATATGTAGAGCGGCATCACTTTCACACAACTGTGACTGTCTTTCTTAAAGATATCGTGGTAGACCCCGTGGCTATGTGGTTTCTCCTCTTGCCAAGTATCATTTCTAAAATCGTAAACATCAATAGAAATACGATAGTGTGGAGACAGATCAAGGTCACGTGACTTATCGCTATTTACATACATTATTCCTGCAACACAGGTTACAACCTAACGTAAGAGTCAGGGACTCCAATTAATAATGTAATATACTTTTATGTAAATAAAGATTATTATTATGTAAGTTAATAAAGGAAAGAGAAAGCGAGACAGCACAATACATGGCGCATTAAGTCGACTCGTGCTTTTACAGCACATAGTAAACCCGCAGAGACTTCTTTGAAATACTCATGCTTGGCAATAACGAAGAGTTAATTGATGACATTTAACTCTAGATCTGTTCAGTCGTGTGATTTGTTAGTTCAGAGTGCAAATCTGTTCAAAAGTTCATGAGAATGTGATATTTTATCTTGCAAACACATTAACATTACTACTAGTAATGATAGCGAAATCTCTGGTACAGGCTGTTTAAAAGTAAGAAAAACACTTCAAATTATTCTACATCATTTAGTAAGGCATCAATTTATTAATTTCTTCTTTACATCAAAAACAAAAAGTTTCACAGCTGATTTAATATATCACCTCGAAAGTTAGCATCACTACTGATAAAATAGCAATTAGCTAGTTAAAAATAATTATGATAAACCAATCTATCAGTCGGAGTTATTAACCAATTAAGTATGTTACAACATCCTTTTGCATAAATCGAAGGAAATATGATTACCACAAGTTTCCTTTACGCCTCTGTAACTAGAAACTTGTGATATATCTGTCTGGAAATATGTGCTGGAGCCATGCTTTCAAGCCACCTCGGAAGAAGGACACCGAGTTGTGAGCTATATCGTTTACACAATGGCAAAATGCGAATGAGCGGGTAACCGAGTTTCTTCTTCAAAATATACGAAAAAGGCAGCATCGGAATTAATTGGGAGGATTATAACCCATCTAAAACGTTTGAAGTAGAAGATCGCGATATTCTACATGAAACGTTGATAATATTCATGACTTGAATCGTTGCTTAATATTAAGGAATAAAAAACGTCACCAAACGGAAAATGTTACAATTTTAGAATATTCCAATGTAAATTTTACACTTGTTGCGAATGCAGTCTGATTGGTTTCACATTCCAATATGGAGCAAGGCAATTTCGTATCAAAAAGTGAAGCTAATATGATTAACTAGACAAGTAGGTACTACGCAATGTTTAATTTCCATATTTTAACTTTAAGTCTAGTCTCGATAAATTTTAAGCAATCGGCACGAATAAATTACTAGCTAAAACTGTTAGGCTTGGACAAACTATGCATAATATATTCGTAAACAACAAATCATGAGTCAAGGAATGGGAAGAATTTGAAACTGGGGCCCGAATTCACTTTCTAAAGTAAGTCTGTAGGAGCTCCAGCGGGATTGTCTGAAGGAGTATCCGCGACATCGGTACACAATGGCAAAATAAGAAATATGGGTGGGTTTAGCAAAGGGCAAAAGAAGGAACATTGTGGACATTGTTTTAATCAATAAAGTCTGCCACTCCTTTCCGCTCAACCCAAAGCGGGTAGTCACAAAAACACTTTTGTACTTGTAAAGACAGCCAAAATCAGCTAACTTACCAAGCGGTAGTAGAGCCCTTTGATGCAGTATCAAGAGATTTTAAAATAGAAGCAGCTTAATATGCATCACATGTGTTCAGTGGCCAAAGGTCACATTATACTTATGTAGGTAGTGCACATTGAGTTGCAAGTCGTTAAATTGTTGCAGTGCCAGTCGATTTGAGAGGACAATCATGTACTGGGTCAATGTGGTACAATATTCTAGTCCTACACTCTTTAGATGATTTGAAAAGTTAATTGTGAAAATTGTAACTGACGTTTGTTACAAATTATACATTATAGATTTTAAAGTTCAAAAAACCCAAATGGGAAAAAAAGAATTGTTTATCTGCTTGTATGTCTGAAATTAATTTAATGGACAAAGACATTGGAAACGTTACTCAAATTGATACACGGGTAACCAAGCCTATTACACAATAGCATATTATTATAAAACATCAACAACCAACAATATTGGCAACGTAATCCAACAAATAGACAGTTTCAGGTACAAGCAGCAACAGTTTCGCAAATCCGCAGGTACAGTCGAGTGCACATCGCATGTCCCCGCGGCGGCAACCTGCGACTTATGCAATGTTACGCAACCAACTGTACGCTGCTATATGGGTCAACGGTTGCTCACACATTCCAACGGATTAGAATGTTGTTTATAGGTTAGTAAATAGAGAAAATTTATTGACTAATTAATAGGAAATTGCATGATTTTGTGTTTTCGTAGTTGGAGTATCATTTTACCTCATTATCTGATAATCTTTAGCCTTATTAATAATGTTTATTTAAATCTAAATGCGGATTGGTAGGAATATAAATTTGAGTTCAATTATTTCGTAATAGCAAAATCATATGTGTAATTAATTTCAACTTTCGTTTCTATTCAAGGATATACACTTGTTAGTACTGTGTATTTAAATTTTCTTTTTATATTTTAACCAAAATAATTATTGGAACGTGGTATTCATTTTGTTACGCTTGATTGTTTCTACGGATTACTTAATTTCAATGCAACGATTGAAAAATCGTGAGAATAACGTAAAATCTGACCATCCATCTAGACGTGCAGTAAGTAGGTAAACATTTATTGAAACATAGGCTAGTGGAAAGGTCAACTGTTTGTAAATTAAAATAAATCGTGATGATTCATAAATGCACTGGCTACTATAATAAAAAGAGTTAACGTTTACAAGGTCATTAAAATATTTGTAAAAAAATATATAAGTTATTACTTAATTACAGGAACTTAAATAATTATTCATTTTGCAAGGATACTGTTTAAAATAGCAATCTTCTGAAAGGAATTGAATGAAAAGAAAATTGCTTGGTTAATGAAACATAAAGCAAATAGTGAATGAGTATATTCTGAATGCTAATTAATTTGTTTTTGTTTTAACTAAATATGGTATCATTGTATTTTTCAGAACTAAGAATTGGATGTCTTTATTTAAAATATTAATTACTTATTGTATTGGTAATTTTAAATTGTATTTAAAAGTGTCTCTGTTATTTTTTATGACTCCCGCATTACGGAGTTTAATCATTGCGTCGAGGGGGATTTCATATACATAGGTACTCACTCAGACTCAGGACAAGCATTTGTAGATTACACAAATGCTTAACAAAACATATATCCACACAACATATGAATCAGAACAAAAAGTTAATAAAACTGTGTTACATGCAGTAACAGCATGCCTTTGCCATACATAAGGTTTTTGGCACTTAGTTAACATTATTAAGGGCGTATTACACAAGCTAATTGCCAGCTAATAACGTGAAATAATGCGAAAATATTTTGTTCCGTAAGAGGCCACTGGTTGCCGGACTCGATCCATTTTTGGTTGCCCACGAGTGCTTGACCTCCACTGTACATATCGAACGAGTTCATGTGGTATCTTGCGACATTTCGTTTATTCGCCGTGTGTGTTTTATGAATTGGACATAGGTTATAACTATTGGTAAATTTTCTTAGAAAACAGGATAAATGAGAAAAGTACATATATCATAATGCTGTGATCGGCAACCGACTGCTCATAATTGCTTAATATTTTAAAATTGTTTTAAAATAACTATACAAATTCTGCACTGAAAGCATCGAGTCTAACAGTCAATCGTCAAAAGAAGTGGAAACCCGTCATAAAAGAACTAGTAATATAAAGTCTTATCGTAAATAGCGATCTCAAACAGAAATCTTCAATTACAAAATACTTAAAAACATTTATTACCACAATAAATACTTAACATTGTCGCCAATTAATCAAAGTAGTATACTACCGTTTAACTGTCCAACTGCTGGGCAAGGACCTATTTCTATAAAATAAAACGTCTTCGATTTTTGACTTGACAACTAGCCGTTCCGTATATCTTATGACTCTACCGGAAATGCGTTCTAGGAATAAATTTTCCAAAATCGATTCAGTGGATCCTGAGACGTCCCCCATCCTCACATCAGAAACTCACCAACTTAACCTCTCCATAATATTAGTAGGGATAGAATTTGAACAAAATTGCTATAGTTAGTCTTCAGCCTTGAATATTTCGTTAAGTAAATATCCGTCAAGTTTAACACTAATTAATATTTTTAAATAAGACATCTCATGTTCAATATCCTTGTTACACAAAACAGCTGTTAAAACACTGCAGACAATGTGTCATAAGACTAGTAATTATTTGTGAAGCATGGTCAATTTTGTTAAATATCGTCGTGAGTCAGAAAATGATCTGATGAGGAGTACAGTTACGAGTTTCAACCTTCCATAAAAGTATTGAAGTGTTTGTAACCGACAGGTAAATGTCAGAAGTGAATTTTTATTTTAGGAATTGGTTTTCGTGATGAAGATTTTCGTTTCATTTTTCTATTGTACTTGGGTATTAGTGTGGATGGCAATTTGGTTTTTAGTTGATAGTCTTTAAATTCTTTAAAGCCGTGATTAAGATTCTAGCTACTTGGAGCTGATAAACTATCGAGAAAAAAATTGCAATAATACTAGTTTTCTCAGTATTATATGATTTGATTTACTGAATCGCTTAGGTCAAATATGAACTGGAATTTTTCGAAATTAAATTGCCAGTACTGTAAATAATATAATGTAAAACACCACAATTAAAATGGTTTGATTGTTGGTATATTTGTCAAATGTACCAACAATCAAACAATTTTAATTACTTCGTATGGATGTTTGAGGAAATGAGTGGCTAAGCTACAACTGCGCAAATTAGTCGATCTCAGGTTAAGTGAATCTTGATACGGTTGGACGGCGGGTGGGTGATCATCTATATCATAACGAGCTCCTCCGAGTTCTAGAAGGCACGTTAAGTTCTGGGCCCCTGTTGTAATTTACACATCTTTGACAGTCGATACGGGTAGTTAGAATCGAGAAAGTTTGTCAACCAGTCTTACTAGGGGTATCATGTTGCCCAGTGGGTTAGATGAAGTCAAATGAGCAGTCGCTTCTTGTAAAATCCCCGATTAGACTTTAAGCCGACCCCATCACAGTTGGGAAAAGGTTACGTTGACGATGATTTGTTTCTTACTCAAAAACAGTATACATATATCCTCATTGAGTGTTCATAAACTTCTGTACTACATCTGTATATTACGTATGCCTTGTCAATATGTATCGAGGCTCCTCGTAGTTTACGTCCGACCTTACAGATTTCGATGCACCGTTACCAAGTCAACCTCATTGTTATGGGGTCTTAGCCCTGTTTTACAATGTATGGAAACAATGGCGTTTCAATTTGTTTCGGGTAATATTTTATCAGTTTTATGGTTTGAGGTTATTTTTTTTTATTTAAAAGTAGAATATTGTTTTGACGATATGCAGGTTAATGGTATTTTGAAAAAGTACGGTGGAGTGTTTTAAGCCTTATTCAGGCAAACTGCCTTTTGAATGCTGAAGTGTAAAAAATAAACTCTAAGGAGAATGCCATGTTCCTCGTGGTATTCGAAGTTTCAATTCGTGTTTTTCATAAATACTTAAACATTCGTTTTATTTAACGAAATTTCTATGGTTACTAATGTGCTGTTTCAACTATGAAATTACTAACAAGCAAATAATTGTGTGTTTTTCGTACTAGTGCCCGCACTGTTACATGTGAATGTCCTATGGGGTATGAGGGTTGATAAATATAAGTTTAGGTATCTACCGCAGTTCCCTGCACGTCTGCACCAGAAAGGCGGCCGTCAGACGGGAATGGCGGCGTATAGTTAGGCGAGCCACTAACAGCTGAAATGACGACCACGACCTCTCTGCCAAGAGTGCAACGACTAAGAAGAAGAATCTACTGCAAAAATATAGGAAACGCTCACATGCTGAACTTATTAGTCTTTTTTCTTCAAATTAAACACAACCTCAGGATGTTTCCTTTGATCATCACTATCGGTCAGTGATGTCTTGAAAGTAAATGTTACTTTAAAAAGCCTGTATAGTACAATGAGGAAATCATTTAAATTCGTATGCAGAAGGTTATCTTTATTGTAATTGTAAGTTAATATCATTATAGCAAGGTTCTATAATTTCAGTCACATTTTAAACTTGTAATGCAGCCTTTAAACTTGATCATTTGAGATAAGGTCATTTGTAAACTAATTTAAATTGATCTACTTTGTGCAAAATGTTAATTTATATTCTGTAAGGTCATTATAATGTTAATTAATACATAAATCTTCATAAGTCTATATATTCATTAATTCGTTCAAGTTTTAATTTCCGTGATCTATATTTATATGATTATTACGGATTTGTATTCAAAACAGTGTTTCACAAATTTTTGCTTCAAGGCATACTTTACAAATGCTGTTTTCATCATATGACATTGAGTTAACAGCCCACAATCGAACATCTTCGTTAGAATGTTTTTAATGATTAAATTCCATATAAGATACGTCTTTAATGAAGTAAGATCATCGATTTAAAATGGATTCTTTAATATGTTAAGAGAATAACGCTCAGTTAAAGAGAATGAAAAAAGTGTTAGATGCGTGTAATTTTTGAGTTCTGCCGTATGGGTGCGTAACTCTGACCTGTGTCAAAAATCAAAACGTGCCAAACTGTTATGTAGAGGAAGATGATGCCTAGCAATTAATACTGACATATAGATAGTCTATACAATGCTGGTATTCTATTCTATATCAACTTATATTACAAGAGCACGCCTCAATTCTCAGAATAAATACACAAGGATACCAACAATTCACAGCCTTTGTAATTAAAGTATTGAAGCGAGGCCACCACACAATACGGTTTACAACAGTATTAGTCTAAGAGCTCACAGACAAATACATTTGCAGTCAAAAACCGTCTCATTGCACAAAACAGCATTCAAATGTTACGATGTTAAGAGTAGAAAGTTTCGAAACATTTTGTTTTAACGTCTCGTTCTTTTTCTTTACAAAATAGTTCGAATACGTTTGGATACTTTACTGATTATATAACTATATGATTTAATTGATTGTTTTATTGTCTGTATGTAATCAAATCTTGCAAGTTGATGATTTAATTTCCCGGTTTCTGTTTGAGCTGAAATTTTGACAGAGAATGGATATTCCGTGACGAGTCTGAAGCTAGAAGGTGGCCATAGTAGCTCCGATAAAAATACTACATTTATATTCATCTCATTTATTTAGTATCAGGCTTAAAGCTAAACATTAGTAGACCCTGTAAGGCACAGCAAACCTTACGAGTTTAGATTCGCTCGAATTGTCTTTTCAGGTATTCAGCAAGCTAAAAAAAGCCTTTTTAAAATAAAGTGCTTTATATAATGTAAGCCTGTTAAAATACAATTCACTTTGCATGAGAAACCAAAATATACATTTTCCTTTAAAATAATTAAAAAATACGTCATTTGAGTTGTAACCTGTATAATATAATTCAGTTGGCTCTATATTATTTACCGATCAATCTCGAGCAAGTGAACGGCATTCAATAGAGAATTGTGTAATACTTGTAGATTTATTGACATAACTTGTATGCGGTATAAATTTGCTAATACAAAATCTATATAAGGTTAGTTTTATTTGAAAGAGATTATTTAATCTGAGAATTACTGATAGCGAATTTTACAATGCTCTTGTACCCAAAATATTAGTCTGTGTGTCACTGTGTATTATCTTGTCGCACTTAGAAAAATGCTATGTAATAACATATCCTACTACTATTATAAAGGCGAAAGTTTGTAAGTATGGATGTATGGATGTTTGTTACTCTTTCACGTAAAAACTACTGAATGGATTTGAATGAAACTTTACCACAATATTGCTTATACATCAGAATAACACATAGGCTACAATTTTTGAGGTTTCTAATGTGAGGTCGTACAAAAACACATTTTTTGCGCTTTCATTGCAAACGCTGACTGAATCCTACAAGATAGATTGAAGGCAGATAGATAGATAGAAGGCAGGTATAAATTATAACTTATATCTTCTAACCACGCGGACGAAGTCGCGGCCAACAGCTAGTGCTAAATAATAATGCTTTAAACACGTGGCTGTAAGCCCCCCTGAACATACCCCCATACACTGAAAGAAGGCTCTTCATATATCTTTTGTGGAAAGTTTCGATTCAGATCAACTCGTTAATTAACACTTTGATCGTAATAAAAATGATTTCAAACAAAATTAATATCGTAAACTTGCATTTTTTTTACATGTCTCATATCGCAATCCATCAATGTCTACATAATCACGTCACATCAAATATTTCTACGATAAAAATAATAAAAAAATGTGATTCCTATACCTTCAACGACGATACGTTTACATTTCTTTCCTAACCAAATTAATACTATCGGATAATACACATTACGTTGCATTTGCTTCTTAATATAATCCGTATTAACACATGTGTATAACAGTTGGTACGATTCGTTACGTAGTGAGCGTTTACTTTCACTGCGCATGCGCTGACCTTGACAGCTCGTGACCGCGACTGATCGAGTCTGATAGCAGCTTCATTGACAACGGGTTTTAGAAGTACAGGAACCAGGGTTGGCAGAATTACGTCATAATATCTAGGTTTTTATTGCCAAAAGAAGTGTATTTTTGAAAAACAAAATACGTTTGTAAGTGTTTTTTTTTAATTCCCGCGGTAGAGGTTTAATCCTTGCGCAAAGCCATCCAGACATAACAAGCATTTTGAGAACCACAAAAACGGTTGCCTTAGGCGACGATCGAACCCGAGACACGTCGCGCACTAATAAGTTTAGTGTGGATACCTCAACCATTTAGCTAATCGTTGCAGGTATGTGATCAATACTCACAAATTCTTGAAATAAGAACTCTGCAGTTGGGTAAACGAAACGACGTTCTCTACAATGTAGAGTTGCTCTCTCTTCTACTAAAACAAGAGACTTATATGGAAAAGGTATGCTAAGTTTAAATACAAGATTATGTAGGTATTATTTGATGTGGGTAAAACTTATTATACTACACCTAGATCACTTCACAGCGTAGAGCGTCTCTCTTTGAGCAAAGAAGCAATATTCATAATTTCCTTATTTTATAACCACAACGGATGTGAAGCAAGTGTTATGCGTTTAAGGTGAAAGGTTAATTGTTTATCTAATCTTATGTCATGACCGGTTCTCACTTACATCCTTTCTTGAGATCCGAACTTTTTATAGCAAGTTTCATTAAAGTCTGCTCTGTTTGTTAGGCGTGAAAGCGGAACATAACAACTATGTAAGTATGAAATACACTTTAGATAGAAGTATAGACCATCTTAAAACCTGTGCTATTCTTAGATTTTATTGCTGTTTTGTGAAGGTTCCGTACCCCTAAATACGATTCCTTCTACTGAGAAGGAATATATCCTATCCATATGTCTGTTCGAGTTTTTGTCTGTAAAAAGGCTGTAATATATTTCTGTCACCGCTAACAACAAATACTTAAAATCAACATCCATTTTTTTGCAAATTTAGTTATATTTTATTAGTTTATTTGTAGAAATTTAATGTCAAAAATTCTAGTATCATTATCAGAAGGACTTAAGTAAGATTTACTTTTGCTTACATCCATTTCGTCGTTACCGATCCCCTTCACTAGAATAACGTTAAGGCTTTAAAATTGTTGTTACGACTGCATGTACAAGGTTTCTCTTTGGCTCTACAATACGATCGGTTTCGTTTACACCTGTTCAATGCATCTGTTATCCGGCTGTCTAGCCCCACGATAATCAACTTGCGAATCTTTTTGTTACTAATCTACATGAAGACCAATTTCGCTTACATTACGTTTGAATTAAGACCTGAAAGAATATTTGCTTGGGGCCCTTGACAACATCACTGAAATGTGTTTATGGATTCTATTAAAACGGCCGAGTATGGCTGTTCTAGCGTTTAGATTTCACAGTTGTTTTTTTTTTAAAGTAAACACTATTCATCTCATATTCTAAACATCTTCAATGGTATTCTTTAGCTTGCAATTAAACTATAAATAAATCTTTTTCTCGTATATATGACTCTTTTTTATTCCACTGATAGTCACAGGCTCTCTTTTTTACGTGCTTCAGTCATCTCACTGCACGTGTATCGAGACTCATTCAGATGCAACTTGAAACTTATGTTATATCGTCAATCAATCGCTCCCTTGAATGGTCAATCCAACCATTCTAGGGAACACCCTTGCAAATGTTCGACTTCTTTGGCACTTAGGCTATGTATTTAACTATATCTAGCTTACCTCTAAGTATGGAGAGTTTTATCTCATCCTGACACAGAGTTATGACTCGCTCTATCTTCTGTGGTGCAGTGGGTGGGTTGCGGCATCTTGACTCCTGGAATCAAAGAAAAAGACGAATAAGTTTTCTATGAATATTTTGCTATTCCTCATTGGAACCATGTTATGATGCTATATAATCGCTTTTACTACGCTTAAAGGCGTAGTTCTTCCTAGTTCTTCCTTACTAATAGGTTAACTAATTTAGATTTGACTGGTTCTCTGATTGATCTCCTTCAGGTCTTCTGCAGTGAACTCTGGAGCAGAATTGAGAGTATTTATTAGAGAGAGATAGAGGAAGATTTCCTTTTCAAGACGGTTTCTAATTAATCTGATCCGAAGAAAGTATGTTACCTACATTTATAAAATGTAAACTAAAGCAACGATGTTATTCAAATTGCTCCTTTTATTATTAAAAACAACACCGGTAGCAAATCGTTAAGATGTAATAAAATTATTTTAGGATATTTTGCTTTTAATCTGAAAATCCATTAGCTTTTAGTAGCTGTTTTTAAATAGTATTCTACGAAGAATAGGTTTATGATTAATTAGATCCTAGATCGAGGTCACGTCAATTAATTTAAAAGCTTGGCGCCAAACTTGTTCTGTTGCATGTTAATGTCGCGAATTCGTTAAGTTTTAGTTAATTTTCAAATTCTCTTATTTTAATTTATTAGCTGACATAATCTGTATGACACTTGTGATCAATTTCTTGAAAAAGTTAATCAATCAATAAAATATTGACGGATTGTTTCACAATTTGCCACCACCAGTTCTTCTTTTAGTATTTTGGTAGTTTGGGACTTAACTACCTAAGTAGACAACATGACGTCTTTATTTACGTGACTTAAAATTGATATAAGTATTAAAAATTTTAGAATTAGTCATTTATTTAGCATGGCTAAAACTTGCAGTATAATCTGAGTCATTTTAGTCCTTCAAAAGAACTGTAGGTGGTAACATCAACATATATTATAGCTACCGTTGTAACATGTAAAAACAAAACGTGTGTAGTAAATTCTAGTAGATATTCATTTAAATACGCATGGGAAAGACTGAACTTTCACTGTAGTAGACAATCGCAGTAGATATCATTGAAACTCTATTGTTGTTGGCAAATTACGTGCCTGCTTGATAAATGCCTGCGTAGTTTGTGCTACCTATATCCTAGGTAGTCATAAACAGGACTTGAGGTATACTTGTGTTAACTTGATGTCCAATTTCAAGGACTGTTTTTAGGCTAAGCTTCTCGTAAATTAATTCCTAAGCCTTAGTCCTGCGCCTTCCGTTTTGCGCGTTTGTAGAGTCTTAACAAGATCGCTTTTCACTGCGCCGTGTCCAAATTACTTTAACTAAGTTGTTATTTACCTCGGGAAGAAGACGGAACTGTAAGAAGTCTATCTAATACTGCTTAATTTTGCAGATTTAAATATGAGTTTGTTTATATTTTATGCCTCAAACGGACAACCGGTATAGAATTCTTTTCTTTTATCAGAAACTACTATAGTATAGGCAGAAGAAATGGCGGTTTGCCGCTTTCTTCCAAATATATTTGGTGCAGCAATTAATAATTACGCTCGAATTTCGAAAGAATTTTTCATTTTCTCGTTACACTTTCACACATTTTTTAATTGCATTTGTAAGTAAAGCCATGCTCATATCTATGAATCATACATACATACGTATATAACGACTGATCTCCTTAACATTTACTTCTCCACATAATATAACATCGATAGGTATATATTAGTCGGAAATAAGGTATTATTTTGTCTATAAGTCTACATGTAGGTATGCATCTTAAGTTAAGGTAATGTGGTGCATAACTTAAAATAAGCAGACTTTTAAGTTTGACAAAATTAAATTGAATAATTATCTTAATTTAGAAATTATACTAGAAATTAAATTAGACTATTTTCTTATATACGGTTTACATGTCATGTTGTTAGAGCCTATTGTTTCAATCTCAATGACTTGAAACTAATTTTCATTGAAGACGCTCGTGTTACTTTTCTTCGCGTTCGAAAAGCACACGCGGTTATGAATTCTATCATGCGATTGATTAATATAAAACTTTAAATTTCTTTTACGAACACGAACTTTATCGTCATAGTATTCATAACGGAAAAAAAACTTCTAGTAGCGTTAACTTTTGTAGAACCACTATTAGAAGAACTCTATGAGTGCAGTCTAATAAATAGATACACGTTGATCTATCTACACCTGCACGGTTGGCCGAATAGTTGAGATCACGCCAAAACTACTGAACGCAAAGTGACGTGGTTTCTATCCCCGCATAGGATAAGCATTCCATTCATGAATGGGTCCTGAGTCTAGGTGTTCTTATGCGATTGACTGTAATATTTGTGAGACCCTCGCGACAAGAGTTTATGTAATTCTTTATTGCGGGAGTCGGTAAACCAAATTTTTGTAGGAGATATGGTTGCAAATTGAACTAAAATCAAACAAAACTCTGTCTATTGTTGTACCGATTGGAAAACAATAGATTACAGTAATCGGTTGAGTGACTGTTTGTTGTTGTGTCAAGGATTCATTTATGGTTGTATGCTTATGTTTGTGAGTCAATTTGTCTGTCTGTGTCTAAATCTACGTTTGGTATAGCAAGTTGCTCGATTAGTCGCGCCTATTCTCAGGTCACAATATATTAACATTTTCTTTTGTTCTTTAAAGGAAAAATAAATTAAGGATTATTACACGACCTTCACATGAAAGGAGATAAGTATGTCTTAAACAGTGGAATGGGAGAAGTTTGTTAATATTATAAAATAGATAAAAGACATGGTTTGACATTCAATAAAATAATTAGAGTGGAATCTTACATTCCGTTCAATGGTTACAAAGCAAAAAATGTTTATCAATGTCACCTAATGTTTAACCATGCGTATTATTAGATAATAGTTGTGATTCATGAATAACAATCGAATATTTTTCTATAAATAATAATCAAGAATGTTAAAAAGTTATTGCAGAACGTAAACAAAATTTAAATTTAAATTCATTTATTTAAGTAGCAGTTCTTGAATGACAAATTACAATAAACAGCATCCCGATTCGCCTACCCTTCACCAATTTCTAAGTTATTTTGCTAGAGAAAGAAGAAACGTCGCAACAAACTCTGAAGCAACACGTTTTCTGAGGATTTCTTTGACAAACTGAAGTATCAATATAAGTAACGTAACTTCGACCTTGGTATAACAAATGTCAAGCATTTCAAGCATTTAAGAAATATCATAGTAAGCAGAGTTCAATTTCTTAACTACGAGTATTTCGACGTTTCTTAAGAAATGTACCCATTGGTTACTACAAAGCAAACATGCCTATTATATGTGGATTAGCATGTAGACTTTAGAAATATTCTTGTTATATTAAGGTTGCTAATTTATAGACAGTTGGTACTAGGACGTATGTTTTGACAACTTATTTCATAACTAAGTACATGATTGCTGTGAACAAATTGATAGCATTGTCTGCAAATCGTGGGAGCCCACTCATGAATGTATACAGATCTTATTTAAATTCTTAATAGACTCCGTGAGAAATGCTGTTATGGTTTTTAAACAATTTTCTTTTTTTAAAGACTCATTGTTGTGTATGAGTGAAGTTTGTAGCAAACTAAAAACAGCAGAAGTTGTTTTGTAAGCAACGAGTTAATAATGACACGTATTAAGATCGACTTTAAGTTTATGAGTCGAAAAAATAAACTCCTACTTTTGTCATTTACGTAAAGAAGGTTCAAGTTTTAATTTAAAAAAGATACTCTGCCCATTGTATAGAGATAGGAGTCGAACATCAAGACTTTATAATCGATTAAGGAATGAATGTGAAATGATGAAACATAGATTGCAAAATTTAAACACTTGGGCTATGGTCGGATTATATTACAACAACGTAAATAGTGTTATGGGTCACATACATGTTCCATACTCATACGACCTACTCTACAAAAGTAGGCTGTGCAATGTAGGCGAGATGCCTAGGTGGAGAAATCATATGACGATATCTAAACTTAACAAGGGACGTACTACGACATCTTGGTGCAGTGTTCCAGTTGTGGAAAAGGGACAATGCTCTACAAAGGATCTTTCCGTCTCCCTTCCACGATTTTCATAGTTTGATTTTATATGGTGGTTGTTTACGACGGTGGTTTGCTACGGTCCCTTTATGTATATCAAATCGAAAGTTGTACCACTTTATGTCGTATGTTTTCTACTATTAAAGTACGGATGTGGCTGTTTAGTTAAATTTATGTTACCGATTTACGAGTATAGGGAAACTGCTAAAGCTGTAGAAAGTGCAGTTGCTTTTACGTTTCAACAACGAAAGTGAAAATATAGAAAAAAAAAATATTTATATCCGACTTCATTAAAGAGAAACTGCTAAAGCTTCTGAATGTGCGATGGCTTTTGCTTTTCAAAAACTAAAGTGGAAAAAAAAATTAACTATTTTTGGCGGATTTTGTTTTTGCAGCTATAACTACAGCTAATAAGTAATCATACAAAAATTAGCAATAAATCGTCGAAACTAAGACTAAGATACATATTATATTCCATTGCAAAATAAAAATAAACAGATCAAAAAAAATTAAACATTTGACACTAATTTCATAAAACATCTAATTGCTTAATAACCCGTGGAGGCTGTGACGCAATGTACTGAACCTTACCTCTTAACCAATAAGTTCAACTTGAGACGGATCGTTGGCAACGTCTAGCGTAAACGACTTATGTAATGTACAATCAACAACAGAAGGTTAACGCAAGACGATTTACAAAGTGTAAGTAATTTAGTGACATATTTTTGGATTTTTTTGACAAGGTACGTGTCAAGCATGTTACCTGATAATAATAGTTTTTATTGAATTTGATTGCATCGGTACAGTTTTGATGATATAATATTGTGTTTATATATCCATTCACGTCAAGGTGTGGGGAGTAGCTGCAAATAAATAGCTTCCTATAATAAATTAAATAACAGCAGCCTAGGTGTTATTTCAAGGTGTTAGCTGTCCTCTCGTTTGTGCGTGATGAGAAATCAAAAATATACACACACACTTTCAGTAATTTTAGACCTTATAATGATGCACAAAACAGTGAAGCTGCATGTACTAACGTTGTGCTTTTTTAACAAAATTTAACAATAAGAAATGACAACATGTTATGGTGTAGGGTTTCATAAGACTAAAATGACATAAATCAAAAAACGTGAGGTACCTAATCAATTGTTCCACAAAGTTTCTAACTATACTGTAGGTACAACATTGACTGACTTCTACTACTATGACTGTACCCTGATACAAATACAACCTAACTTTTTATTAGAAGGAGTAGTTTTGTTAGTTTTGCAAGTCATTTCATTGCTCTATCCTTGATGAGTAGATAGTATTATGAGAATTTCTATTAAATTAACTAGCACTATCAGTCAGTTAATCTTTAGGAGTAAAAAAGGTAGACTTAATTATTTTTTTATTAATAGAATCAAAATTGATTTTAAATGAAGTCGACGCTTCCCGTGTGCATTATAGTTCATGTACTTGTTTCAATTGGTGATAAAAAAGTACTCAAAAACTACACCCCTTTACGTTTTATTTCTATTTCTTTATATGTGTCCGTCAACTATTAAAAATGCCTTAATACTTACATCACGTATAGGAGGAACATCTCTTTAATTTACATTGGCTTCTTTCACGCCTATCCCATAACCAGCTATTGGCTGTAAGAAATACTTGAAGATTGCTGTTCTGTAGTTAATGGCTGCATCTTTATAGACTTTAAGCTTGAAATCGTACAAACACGAGTCATAGTAAACTTCATTTGTATTCTAACTTAACGATCCAGTATATGACCATTTGTAGTCCTGTACAATTGTATTAGTCATCGATAAATAACTTAATGATGTGTGTACGTGTTGTTTAAAGACTTTGTTTCTGGATTTTTTTTTGTATGATATTTAAGCAATATTTTGAGATGCATTTCAGAGTATTCAATAAAATTGTTTCATGCTCTTCGTAGATTTATTCGGTAAAGTGAAAGGTATAGTTTTAAAAGACCAGTTACTACAAACTTTCAGCACTATTAACAAATTATTGTAATAGTTAGCACAATATTACACAGGTTCCAAATTGAGTAACAATATGTAATACTAGTTAAGTTTCACATTCTCATAATTATATTGAACAACCTCCAAAAATGTGATTTTCTAAGCGATATTGTAGCCTTGCATTCATGTTTTCAATACCAACATCAATGAAGTTTATAGTTTCATTATTTTATGAATCTTCTAACAAAAGACGAATGTGAATCAGTCACCTCGGTCCGAGTGGGCGCGGCCTTGCTAAGTAGACTATCTGCACGCTTTATAAGGCATTGTGTGGGTCGTGATGACGACTTGCAAGCCTTTTGGAAACCGCGGCATACTCTCAAACTAAGTTTGAATAAGGTATGGTATTAACTCTCCTTATGATGTTGTATAGAGGAGACAATCGATAGATGTTTGATTTTATTCAAGATGGCTGAATAAAAATATCGGCTTTTCTTATGTTTGTTGTTGGCATATGGGAAACCAGGTTTTAGACCATCCTGTAGGCCTTTGATGTGGCTTAGTGCACCCTTGAACCAAATTTGAGGAATTCTGAACGCTGGCTTTTAAACTCTGATCCTGATGAATTCGTAAATACTTATAGATGTATTCCGAGACTCGAACATACGACTTTTTGGCAGACAACGATCAAACGATCATACCTCTTAGTATTAAAATTACACCTATTTGACTCTCAAACGTAAGTAAAGTGATTGAAATTAAATTCATCAGGAAACAATCTTGTAATAACATTGCGAAGGCTTTCATACCGCAGGTCCTATTCACAGTCATTCATAACATCTAATTTATAAGCAATTTTCTCGTTCCATCAAACATTATACAGATTAAGGCAATAACATTTCCTTTAATAAAATACATTTTAACAACCTGGAAATTGTTTACACAGCGACATCAGAAGTCTGAGATATCAAACATTCGGTTATCAAAAATAAATAAATTATTTTACACTAGCTTTTCGCCAGCAGCTTCGCCCGCGTCGATGTCGGTTATGTCGCGTTTCCAAGAGAACTCTTCAGAAGTCCGGGATAAAAACTATCCTATATTCCTTCTCAAGGTCAACTCTATCTCTGTACCAAATTTCATTAAAATCGATTCAGTGGTTTAGACTTGAAAGCGTAACAGACAGATAGACAGACAGAGTTACTTTCGCATTTATAATATTAGTAGGGATTGTATTAGTCTTAAATAAGACACAGAATGTCGATTCTTTCATCTTGATAATCAGAAATATGTGAGTTAAAAAGAGATTCAAAAGTGGGAACGATTCCTGTGATGTCAAACAACTTTATTGCATTTCGTAAACATGGATGTTAGCTGGTGATTTAAAGGTTTGCCATTTATCAGATCTGTACCTGGGGTCCTCAGATCTCACCAGTATACCCTAAAGTGTAGCTGTTGTTGTTATAAAAACGAGACGGCATTACATGACGTAGAGCGGTGTCTCTCTTCCACAATCGCAACAGTTTTACTCTAAGTAATTGTGGCAGGCATTTTAGGTTCCTCCTAATCAGATGAAGTCGTATCATCAATCAGGGTTGCTCGCAGTGATGTATTTTTGGTGCTTTGAGGTTATTGATTCCCTAAACTTGTGCTGAGAGCGTATTCTTGTTAAATGTTAGCCGTAGATCGTTTTTTTTAATGTTTTTGACTTCAATGTTTCTTTTATTCTTGGGCATGTATGTTGATGAAAAATTTAAAGATCGCCGAGAAAAGTTTGAATAAAAAAATGTAAACAAAAATTCCGGTTAAGAAACATCACAGAGATAACTAGCGTTTATTGACAAGTTACATTTGTCAAAAGACTGATACAAGTTATCATACCTAAGCACTAGTAAATATAGGCAATGTAATCATAAGTAAGAGCACATAGTAATCGTAATAGTATTAGCTAGTATCACACGCAGTTTACCGAGATCTCCTAACTGGGTTGTGTAACGTAATTGATTTGTAGCTCGGTTTACGCGGATTACCGCCGTAATAAGGTACAGCCGGTATTGAAGCAACGTCGGTCGTTAGGTAATCGTACATCGAACTTAAGGGAAATCAGAATAAGGCGTGTGTGTCAAGTTGAGTACGTGTTTAAGTCTTAATTGATTTGTAAGAGGTCTTAAAAATAATGGTATTTTTCCAAGAAATACCTACAACTGGCTTCAAATAAGCCAAACTTGATGAAATTATTGGGCCGAATGACAGCTTTTTCACGATAAGAAAAGAAGAAATACAGACAATTTCAGAACCTCCGACTTTTTAAAGTCGGTTGAAAATTGTTGGTATTGTGAAGGAGAGATTTTGCATGCCTTGTATAGTGTGGTCTTGCTTCCACATTGGCTACTGGCTAACTTTAAAAGATCAAAGCGACAGGAACTACAACTTGCCAGAGTCACGCAGAACCCGTGACTCTGGCTTAGACGATTGAAAGGCCAGGGTGTTTTAGTCTGTGGACTCTGGTATATTAAAGTGTCTGCCCCAGTGTAGTGTAAGCTTTTGTTCAGGAAAAAAAGAGGTCAGCTTCACCTCTTAAATGAAAATAATTGTAAATATAGACATGAGGCATCGCACAAGAAGGCATATCTTAGCCACAGGGGTAACTGTTACTAATGCTCTACAGAACTAGACTATAAATACAAACGTCACTTAATAAAACTACATCACATGATAATGTGACTTGCAAAACTATCTGATTTACATGAACCTGTGATGTTAACATTTATTTCTATAATTGTCAATTTCAAAAGATGCATTTGCTCATCCAATTAAAATGTCCACACTTATATTTTGATATCGTGTTTTTATTACCTATCATTGCTGAATATAGTATATACATATATATTATATTTTGTAACTTAAACCAGGTTACTTCATCTTGTCTCAGATTAACCTTAAGCCCCATAAATTAACTGTTACCCAACTGAAACGCATGTATCTAATGAGAGATTGCCTTATATTTTTATAACGAGTCAAATGCCAATATTTTTGCAATACGATAAAGAGGATGACCTCTAGTTTTGCGTAAACTTATTTAATTAAGTGACAAAAGATGTTACGAATAACATTTTTGTAAAAATCAACAGTTATACGGAAATATTGTTTAAGTTAATTAATACATGCAAGATAGTCTAAAATCGCAATTTTTGGTTTCACAAGGAAAAATAACATTACAAGCACACTTCAAAACCAAAATGTAATTCTCTATTTTTACATATTTCTGACCTATCACGTATGTTACATACCCACTAACATTTCTATCCTCTATTAAGTATTCTATAAGTCCAGTTTTTTATTCTGATAACATTACAATAGCGTTTCGCTAATCGCCCGTGACGAAGACTATCAGTTGTTAACGTCACGAAAATGATCGGAACCGGTTAATCTGTTTATGTGAAAGCATGACAAAAGCCAATACTTTTTAAATAGAATTTATAACATTACCTATTGTTTTGTAGACAACAACAATAACCTAAATCACGGTGAAATGGGGTGAAAAGAGACATTTTCGGAAGATTTTCAAAGATTTGGATATATACCGAAACAAAATAAAATTATTATAGGAAGATTATTTTCAAGCATTTAATTAAATATTATGTGTAAGCATATTATGTAAGTAAATGCATGTGATCTTCCCAAATCACAATTTTTCTATGATGAACCCTTGAAACTCTATTCATTCTTTTTTTGCTGAGGCGTTTCCCTTCAAATAGTCCGAACAAATAAACAAACCTACATTGATATGCAAAAGTATAAAGTAAATAACAAATATACTTGAAAATGTCATTGCAAACCGATAATTTGATTTTATTTAGTTTTATTGAATGCAATACATGTGATGTATGGATTAGATTTTTATTGAAAGTTTCTAACAAGCTGAAATTCAATGTAAGACATAGGTTATACTTAAATTGTCCGTCAGTCGGAAAATATGATAATTACTGTCCAAGGTACTAATGACTTTCTGCTAAAGAAATACCAAGAAAACTTCAATCAGTGGTTACTAACACGAAATTAAAGATTACCAACAAATAAATGATGCTTCTAAATTACCCGTTGTACGTTGTATGTCAATGAACAGTGGCCCATAATTAGCATACGCCATAAGCCTTGTGCGACCACTGGAACACTTTCACCTTATTTCTACTATGCACCAATTGTTGACGACACCTGATATTGGTAAGCATTGCATTACGATTGTTTCCTTCGCTTTTATTGTTAAACAGGTTTTTGAATGTATTTGCTTTATTGTGTGTTTAGCAATGATATTGAATTAATGAATTATTACATATTTTTCAGGGTCTGTCTAGTTATGGTGATTATTTTGGTTGTGAAAGGATGAGGTGACTGTGGAAAGAAGTTTGGTTAAATTAAGTATCATAGATCCTTCAAATACGTAAGTACATAAGTTGGGAAGATTGAAAACCAGGCTAATATATTCTGATTCTGGGGGCAATTAATTACCTACTGCCTCTTTTCTCATAATTATAACATTTTTACAAGTACAAAAACGTAGGTACTGTATATATTATGATGTTTTGTTGATGAAAGTAGCGTTTTCTTTAAACGCTGACGATTAACTAATTTAAGGCTTATCGGAGAAAATTACCTTTGAAAACGATGTAATAAACTTATGATTTTAGATCAAAAATACATCATTATCAATGATGTATTTTTGATCTAAAAAGTCAAGTTGTAATTATATATCCATTGTAACTGAAGCCTTTGAATAATTCGCAATAAACTGGAAAGTCATTTGACAGAAATTTACTATTAGAGAAAATGCCTATAAATGCATAATTTATGAAGTTATTACGTTCTAAATTTGTCCTATAACGAATATGCTAAGACCAATAAGGAAACACTAATCAATGTTTAACGTTACAGACAAGGTATGATTTTAGTAGAGAGTAGAATAAAATATATACGTATTTTCCTGTGTATAATAAAGCAATATTATAAAAGCGAAAGTTGGCGGCACAATAACTTAAACAACTCAAACTATTTTGATAAAACATTGAAGCAAATCACACTCTTTTACATGTAGTCTTCCCTAGGCATGAGCTAATTCCTTCAATTTTTTAGTAACCCCTTAAATCAAGTTTTAATTCAATTTAATTACTGATTGATAAACGATAATGATATATGCGGACAACATCACATACATTGTTCTGAACCCAAAGTAAGTTGCTAAAGCACTTGTGTTACGGAATTCAGATACAACGAAGGTACCACAAACACCCAAACCCGAGGCAATGTAGAAAATGTGCATTTTTACATTGACCCGACCGGGGATCGAAGCCGGGACCTCAGAGCTAGCGACTAGCGACACACTTATAAAATTAAGCATGACTGTAACTACTTATATTAAAATCTGATAACCCAGTTCTTAGAATCTCATACGGTTTCGTCTCATTCGACGCCCATTGTCGTGACGAAAAAAGCAATTATATTACATTCACACGTTAATACTACAAAAAGCTGTTCAAGATATCGATATAGATAGGAATATTGTTCCGGATGTACTGCACTTAGTCAGCCTACAAAACTCTTAAAGTAACTGTTGAAGTGAGATGACACGATACACTGTATAGAGTGTTGTCTCGCTTTCACAACTGAACAGTCTTATTCAATGTATTCGTGGTAGAGCCCCAGTTGTAATTACGACACAGGAAAATCAACTGTATTGCTGAAACTTTAAAGTGCTTTTTTATGGCACAGGGTTATTGGTGATGTAAAGAACATACCTTTTGAAATGTAGTTGAGTTTTTAAACGTGTCGGTGTAGTTTCTTGTAAAAATTAGCACAATTATGTCTGAGGTTTGTATGTGCTATTGTGTATGCTCTACATTTCCATACTTTCAAACATTGGCAGTGTTTGTTAGGATAAAAATGGAATAGTCTTTTATCCGAAACAAATTATTGAAATATCGTCCATTCTACATCTTGTAAAGGAATTATAAAGTTTATTGATAAAGTTCTTGTCATTGTTATACAGATCATGTAATGATTACTTCATCACATTTGATGTTTATTTATTTACCTGTTGAAAAACCTTACTTTGCTCATGTTATAGAATTAAAGTTACATTCCATATTACGAGGAGGCCATAAGTCTTTTATCAATGAATTTAATTAATCCTATTAAATGGTTATTTTCCTAATTTACTCAAAAATAACCTAATTAATTTTCATCCATTTATTCAGATTGTAGAAAACACAAATAATGTTCCAAGTGTATTCTTTTATTTGTAAATGCATTATATAATTTATTAAAGAAGTCTATTTACAAAATCTATAGGTAGTAATTGAATTTTTACGTAAGATAATATCAAGCCATGTTGATTAACTCAAAATGCACAATATAAGAACATTGTTACATTACATTAGTTTTCGTAACAAATCCTAAGTAACTAGTGCCTAACATTTTATAATGTCGACACACCAATTACCGATTTCATAGACCGGATTTCGTACTACTGGTATCGAGGAAAAACTTTGTACTTTATGTACATTCATTAATACATACTGTTTGTATAACATGTATAGTTATGTCCTACAATACTTGTCCACCAGTGTGACAAGTCACATTCAATACTCAAGGCCGCGCTAGAAACTAGAGCAGTTATATGTGCCGAACTAAGGTCAAACAATGTTATTCAAGAGACATAATATTTAACTGATATATAACCTTTTACATTTCAACTGGCTGAATGACTAAACATCTTATTTAAAAAAGAAACGATTTTTGTTTTGAAATTCGAAAGAAAAAAAAAAATTGTACGGATTATTGCAGCATTTTTTTTAATAATAATGTAAGTATCTGAATTAAATCTTAAAAAAAAAAGTATATCGTAAGTAAAAACAGTTAAAATTGTTAATTTAAATTATACGTAAAGTTTATTTCGCAAGTATGTAGCATTCTAAATTTTCCGTGTGATGGATTTATGTTTACTTCACTGTATAACCTACTCATCTATTACAAACTATTAGAGAAAGCAGCTCTATAAATTGCTTCTGCGTGATTCAATTGCATCCTGTCCAATTATTGGGTAGATTTCCTGTATTCGTTCTCGACTAATGGAAACTACTTGCATTAACATTAATTAATTCTAAGGTGCCACTTTTGGTCCATATCTATCAATCAACATACTTAAATCATTTAGTTTGTAATACATACGTTTATTAGTATTCTAACGCAGTTTGAAACTTATAAGTAAATATAGGTCAGTATGTAAACATGTTAAAAAAATGCATGATATATTTTTATAATAATTTTACTTACGCTATCAGCTGATATAGCGCTGTCACTCAATGAAATACCAAAAACGCATAGGCAACACAAAAGTCCACTGATTTTGCGAACCATTTTTCACAATCACTTAATTAATTATTTTAAAAATCAAATTCAAAACTCTTTTTGAAAAAAAACGAAATATGTCTCTATTATTCCAAGTTTCGAAGCTTTATCTTCAAATTTTGGTTGTTCGGAATTTAAATTTGTTTTTTTTTTGTCGTGCAAACGACGTGCGGCGAAAGGTGCGCGGCCAGTATCGGTATGGAACACAACTCGCGAATGTGGTGATTTTTGAAAGGCCCGCGTAGGAGGGTTTCGCGCCGATTTCTGTTCGCGACGCTACGTTCCGTTTCATTCAAACAAACGTTTGTTACTAGTGCATACAGCACAAAATAGGTTTACAGTAAAAATTAATCCGTCAGTAATTTCCTTTTAAAGCCTTTCGTATGTTTTTTTTACTGGTGAATGGAACCTCTTTCAAATGCGATGTAGTTATTTATTATTTATTTATTTATTTATTCAGTTATTACAGGTACACGTTATTCTTATGACATAGTACAGTGTCTCACAAAACAGTACACACTGTTTGTCTGCGAGATCAAAAGTATATAAACTTATAAATAAACTTAAATTATACATATTATTATATAAACTTAACAAGGTGTTACTTAATATTAATTTTATAAAGGAGTGTTATTATGGCAGAGTATTTATTAAATATTTTTTTAATTTAGACTTAAATTTATTTTTATTTTGTTCATCTCTGATGTCCGCAGGTAAACTGTTGAGGATATATGGAATACGTTTCCTTAGCGTCCTGTCTCCATAGACATTGGTAACTCTAGGGACAACAAATTTACCCGAGGTCATCGCTCTCGTATTATAATTATTGTTTACAGTCAGAAGTAATGTTTGCTTTTGATTGCTATGGTTGTTTGTTGCAATTAGATAAGTGTGTTTTAGTTTTACTGGTAATAATTTACATATTTTAAATAGTTTATAGTAGTCGTCTCTGTATTTATGTCTTATTTTCTTGTCTACAATCAATTTAATAAATCTAATTTGTATATTTTCTAGTTTTCCTATATGTGATTTAAATGTAAGACCATAGCAATCAAGAGCATAGTCCAAGATGGGTTCAACTAATGCGTTATATAGGACTTTAAGTGTACCCCTGGGGACACGGTAGCTGAGTTGACAAAACTTGCTTAGTATTATTCTAAGTCTATTAATTATGAGATCAATGTGTTCAGACCAACAGAGGTGCTCATCCACTTTCATACCTAAGTAGGTGACGCTTTTTTCTCTTTGTATTGGTTTGCATTGACAATTAACGAGGTTATTGTGTAAACATTCGAAACTATGAGTAACTATTGGACAGGGTATTTGTTTTAAGGGTAAATAGGGAGAATGTATTATTAATAATCTGGTTTTGTCTGCGTTCAAAACTATGCCGTTGTCATGTGACCACCTGACGACGGCGTCGACGTCCTCCTGCACGGCGCGGCACGTGTCGCGCAGGTCGGTACCGGCGCGTAGCGCGCATAAGTCGTCCGCGAACATATATGCTGAGCAATGCTGTAGCACCCCACACAGACTATTTACATGCATCAGGTAGCAAACCGGACCACATCCTGAGCCCTGCGGTACTCCGCACTTAACTGATTTCTCAAGGCTATATGTGTCTCCAACCCTCACCCGGTAAGAACGTGAATTGAGATAACTTTGAAACCAGCCATTCAAGGGATGCCCCACTCCACACTCTTCTATTGCATTCAGCAAAGTATTGGTTTCTAAAGTGTCAAAAGCTTTTTTATAATCAAAAAATACAGCGACTACAAATTTTTTATCATTCAAGTAATTGTTGATTTCATCCGTAAATTTAGACAATAGTGTGTTCGTACTTTTCCCTTTCTGAAAGCCATGTTGTGATTTATTTAATATGTTGTTTATTTGTAAGTAATCTGATAGTTGGTTGATAATACATTTTTCAATTATTTTATCCATACTCGATAATATTGCTATTGGCCGGTAATTAGAATATATATTACGCTTACCCTTTTTAAAAATAGGACGTATTATTGCCTCTTTTAATTTTTCAGGAAATTTATTTTGTTTGACAGACATATTTATCAGTTTGGAGATCACAGGGCTCAATTTGTCACCTATCATTTTCAGATCAGACATTCGTATCATATCGATGCCAGGTGATTTGTTTGCATTCATATTTCTAATTATTTTACATACATATTCGTCACTCACAGGTTGCCATCGCATACTCCGATCTGGATTTTTGACATAATTCTTCCTATTTAACCACTTTTCATTGCATACATGTTTAATTTGTTGGATGTCCTCGTCAAAAGTAGCCGCAAACCGATTAGTTACATGTTGAATGTTTCCATGCACATTCATATTTGTCAATATTACATTATCTAAGGATTGTTTATTTTTACCTAACAGTGTGTTTAATCTATCCCATATTTTCTTTATATTTTTATTACAGTTAATAATACTCTGTCGGTCATATTCATTACTACATTTAGATATAATTTTAGTAGTTTTATTCCTATATTTTGTGTATTCTAATCTTTTAATCATATTTTTAGGATCATTGCACCATATTGTAAACAGTCTATCTCTCTCCTTAATCATAGTTTTTAGTTTTTCAGTAACCCAACTTTTATTATTTCTTGAAGTACTATTAACGGTTACAGTCTTGTAACACTCGTTATATATGTTATCAAATATTTGTTTAAGGGCATTATACAACTCTATAGGACAATCGATATTCATAAGGCTGCTAAAATCGGTATTTAATAATCGCTCTCTAACTTTGCGGTTATCGAGTACTCTTCGCACGGTAGGTATTGTAATCCGCGAGCGCTCGGCAGCCGCGGCCGCGGCCGCGGCGGCCGTCGCCGTCGCGGGAATACGGACGGACGAAGCGGGGGCGGGGCGGGCTTCGCCGGCCGCTCGCGTTAGCTGTGCACGGTTCCACTGCACTACGGCCGAAACGGGGTAATGATCCGATATTTTTTGTTGTATAACCGCTGAATTAATTTCTGCTAAAGGCGCTCGAATATAAATATGATCTAAACATGATTCTACAATGTTGCCTTTAAGTATTTCTTTGCGTGTTGTTTTATTTATACATTTGATTAATCCGAATTCGGCTAATAAGTTTTCATAATCACTAACACCAGTATCTTGCGGTTTCAGTAAATTTATATTTATATCTCCACATAAAAATAATATACTATCTTTTGGTAAACTTTCTAAAATGTTACGCAGTTCTATTAAAAATTGTTTTATATGATTCTTTCTATTTATTCTCGGTGGTCTGTAAATGGATAGTAGGTTAATCGGATCACTACCGCTCCTGTCGAGTACAACGGAAACGTACTCCGCCGCCCGTGCGAGATTGTTAGGCATATGCGCTGTCTCACTCACTCGAGCTGTCCATTTTACGCGCGTATATACTAAAACACCTCCGCCGGTTCGTTCCGGGCGTGTAAAACTATGAATATCGAATCCCCTTATTTTATACAGACTCAATAGTGAAAAATTAATGTTTGGTTCAGTTAGTACTATTACATCTATATCCTGTAAATTGTTATTTAAAGTTACTATTAATTCGTGGAAATTCTTTTTTATTGATCTTATATTAATATGTAGTATACAAAAGTTATATTTATTTTTATGTGATGAAAGCCATTTGTTCAGGTTTTCGCATTCAACTGAATTAATTGTTTCATCATTAGTTATATTTATAATATTGTCTATGACTGTGAATTTTGATGACAAGATTAAACATAATATTATCTTAGGTAATATGAAAAATAATCACTGAAATTAAAGAATTATTGGATTGTACCTGAGAGTGTATTAGATGTTAGATTTCAATAGATTACTAATGTCCTGTTCTGACCTCACCCAAATTGTTTTTTCTCCGTCGTTTTTCTTTAGTAATATTTTGCCTTTTGATACCCATATGTACTTATAAATGTTATGCAGTTCCTTTTTCGTGTTCCATAGTAAGGTTCGTGTTGTCTTGGTTAAGTCCTCATTTATATATATTTTATTCTTGCTGGTACCGCCTGTTATCTTGTCGCTCGTAACATCTGCTAGTTTGCGTCGTTCCAAAAGCCATGCGTCACGTGATTCGGTGCCCGAGGTTTTGAATCCGACCACTATTGACGCGGATTTAATTCCTTGTTTACGTGGTTGGTTCCGTCGCACCCATTCAATGTCCTGCGTGCTGACTTGAATCATTTGTCCGACTTTTGAGACTATATCCTTCACGCTTTCATCCGGCAGCTGTTCGATACCTACTATTTCGATGTTATGCTTGCGGGTTATGCGGGTAGTTATAATTGGATAGAATGACTTCATTGGTATACTGATTGTAAAGAGTAAGAATTTATTTAATTTGTTTGTTAACGACTAAAAGATGATATTAATTAACCGTTAAGGACCTTAATAAATTTGATTTGATTACAAGTGTATTTATTGCACTTCTTATAAAAACTCGAAAACGCCTGCAGGTTTTTTTATATCATAGTAGCAAGTGAACAATTTGCAATTTGTAGTAACCAAGGATCTCTATTTCATTCGATTCATCTGCATAATATTGATAATTCTGTATAGGTACTGTGCAATAAGTTAATATTAGATAGGATTGCGTTTACTTTATCAATGAGAACGACAATAACACAAACATCACGTTATCTGCAGGTATCAGCTGGGAGAACAATTGACCACGGCTTACGCAAATAAGTAATATTAAGAAAATATATATATGTATTATTATAGTCAACATGACTATCTTACTATCGTAACATCTCATATATAAATTTAAAACACCGCGATCTATCAGTAATGTTAAGACAGTTTACGAGCACACGATTTGAAGAAAATACTTAGGTACATAAAATACATAGATTCTTAATTTACACAACTGATTTACTTTATAAGATATTTTTTTATATTCTTACAAAATTTTAAGGAGAGTCCTACCGAAAATGGACACTAATACTTTTAGAGTTAAAGATTTCCTTGTGTCCAAGAATATAAACAATATTTTGCCTTGTCTGATTTAATTGCACGTAATTCCCCTCATGTCAAGAGCTTGCTACTGCTCCCCATGCTTCCTTTATCAATCATTAATGGAAACACAGAATTAGAATTGATGTGCTAAAAATTCGTTTTAATCTAAAACTTATTTATTTACCAGTGCGGCAAACCATCAAATGACAAATGCATGTCCTGAGACTGGGTGTCTTTATGCATGTGAATGTCGTGAGAGAGCCGCTTTTTTTTTAAAGAGCCTAAACTGAATATTACAAACCGTATGACGTCACTCAATCGTGCACTCATCTCGCAGTATCGCCAAAATAACAAAAGTATCTAAATGCATCACTCCTTTTAAATTTAAGTACTTACCAACTTCAGGTGCATTTACATCGAGTATGCGAGAAGTGTATTTCTAAGTATCAATACAAGAGTTTCATTCATTCATATTCATTCTTAATATTATTAGTTTATTTAATGCTAAGTCAATTGAACGATTCCATTGGTTCTTGCTAATGACTAACTGATAGCAAGTAATTAACCGTTCTCTATTATTAGATAAATTAATTTAATAGATTATTGAATAATAAATGCAGTCACACCGCTGTTTGTTCAATTTATAAACACAAATAAGCAACATAAATAAAATTAAGTCTTTCATAATACAGTATGTTAAGAGAATACAGGTTTTCCGCTATCCTCAAGTGATTAAAAAAACACCATACGGGAATACAGTTACCGGCTATCAAATAAATACGCCGGGGAAAATACTAAGTATGTATAAAATAATAGGTTAGTATATATTGAGTGATATCGCTAATACTTTGTGTGAAGTCAAGCGACTCGGCGGGAGTCCTACCACAGATGATAAAACTATAAACACGGCCAATCTAGTATCAGTTTATAAACAGAACGGTTTACTCGTGCGTGCGTGATATATTTTCTTTTGTTTTTTTTTTAAATAATAGCTGCTATGAGTACTAAGTGGGATGATAATGAGGTGGTGCAAAGGTTTAGGGAGTATTTAAGGATTCCAAGCGTCCATCCCGACCCAGATTACAGTAAGTTATTTCTTTTTTTGGGTAGTTGTAGAGTTTTATACATTTTTTTTCACTGTTTTTAAACGGCTGTTTTTAAAAACAAATCTTTGAAAAAAACCGGATTCGCAATATTTTTGAAAGAGTTCTGTACTCCGTTATATAGTTTTACACTCCGAAATTAATTATTTAACTTCTTTTTCTTCTAACATACTGTAATTATTAAAATATTCTCTTTTCCCTAAAATACTTTTAAATTTTTACACAGTAAACAGCAGAATATTACAGACTTCACATACCGCAGAATACTATTCTTTAAAAAAATACGTTCTATTTTTCTGTTCCATTTGCCGCCAAAATTTATTTTAGTCAAGAATAAGTTTCATACTCAAGTCATCCAGTGAAACAGTTCCCTTGACCCAGTCGATTCACAGCCACATATAAAAAAAAACCTTTTTTACTCCAAATTTACATTCACAGGTATGTTCCATTGACCTCCACATTGTACATTTCAGGCGGCTGTGTAGAGTTCCTGAAGAAAATGGCCGGGGAACTTGGTTTACCAGTAGTCGTATACGAGTTTGTGCCCAAGAAACCAGTGGTGGTGATGTCATGGGTTGGAGAGCAGCCTGACGAGCCCTCCATCTTGCTAAACTCCCATATTGATGTGGTCCCCGTTAATGAGGTAAGCTTACGAAGGATACATCATTTTTTAGCAGTTCTGATAACTTGGAAGGCCATTGTTGCATGAAAAATGTCGTTTATCACTGTAATCATATTTCTTATAATTGTAAAACCTCGTCGAGCTGAAAGAGCAGATTAAAACGTATCAAAATCAAGATGAAAATGTCCTGTGGCTACCTTACGATAAATTATATCGTTATTGGTACACATATAATCGTGTATATTTTTTGCGCCTAAATTGCATTACATAACACAATCATTTCAATGTCACTAGTTTAAATTGAACTTTGATTTGTTTGTAGTTTTCAGGGATCCGTACCCAAAGTGTTAAAACGGAACCCTATTGGTGAGGCTACCCTGTCGTCCGTCTACGCGTCTGTCTATCCGTCCATTTGTCACCAGACTGTCTCATAAACTGTAATAGTTAGACAGTTGAATAGACAGATGATGTACTTTCCCTGCCGCTATAACTAGAAATAAATATCGTTACTTTCATAAATTTGTTGACGAATAACTTGGTTTACCAGTGAGAGAGACCTACTCTCTCACCCACAAGTTTATTTGTCACCCACCCGACATATTTTATTTTAAGTCTATTTTTACGGAACCCTTGACAGGGTTTTTCTTATTTATTGTGAGGCACCGATATATCACCGTAGTATTAACACTCGCACATTATCATGTTAGTAATCCATTTAAACACTGGATTGTAAATTACATTGATTAAACAAGATAGCAGGGACTATTCAACAAAACTGTTGTGAAGATAAACTTTATGACCTACTCTGTTATTCACTTAGTAACAAAGTGAATTACTGTAATGTGTAGGAATAGGAGGATATGAAAATTGAAGAAAAAGTGTCAAAATGATGACAACAGACATTCATATATCAAAAAACCCTATACACCAATAATACCGGAGAGGATTTTTTTTTTAAATCGTAATTTTTGCGGTAAGAAAAACGTTTTGATACGTATTTCTTACCACATAAAATAGGGTTGAAACAACCTTATCCTAAAAATATCCAAATGAGTAATAGAAGTTGAGGACCTTTGAAGGATGGTCCTTTAACGCTAAACCTAATCCATTCTCATAAAATTGCATAAGGTACTTCATTAAAAAAAAATAACAGTTTCAATACAATTTTAGGAAAACTGGCTTTATCCACCATTTTCGGCTCATATCAACGAAGATGGGTACATCTACGCTAGGGGCACTCAAGATATGAAAAGCATCGGGATGATGCATATTGAAGCTGTGAGGAAACTCAAGGAGGCTGGTGTTAAACTAAAGAGAACTTTTCATTTGTCCTTTGTACCGGGTATGTGAAATCCATGGTTTAATTGTAGATTCGTAACCAATCAGTGACGGGATTATCTGATTTCATTTTGAGAGGTATTCAAGTGGAAATTCCAGCTGAAAATTGTATTGAACTTTGAATGAAATTAGCACCTTTTTAAGGGCAGATTATTTTAGGTTATCTAAAATTAGTACTTTATAGTATAATTTATTAAAACGTGCTTATTTCGTTGGTATTTTTCGAATAACGTGACTTACTTATTGAGAAATTTCAAAATAAGTTTATTAGATCTTAAGAGTACCAAGTGACAATTTATTGCTTTTTATGTTTATGTGATAAGATATTGTAATGAATTTTAAACTTCATGAAAGTCTAATTTGATATACTACACTGTTTCAGTTTTATCACATCTATTTTCTTGTACAGAATGAAAAAATATTCATAATTTAATTTTGTTTTTTATTTCCCAGATGAAGAAATTGGTGGTCTCGACGGAATGGCCAAGTTTTCCGAGTCGAATGAGTTTAAAAAACTAAACATTGGTTTTGCTTTAGACGAGAGCGTGTCCAACAAAGATCCGAATGAGATCATAGCTTTCAACAGCGAAAGGACTTCTAGGCGTAAGTTTTGTTGGATAAAATACGATGTCACAAAATTATTACCACAATAACACAACACATACACACATTAATTCAATTTAATAATCTACATTAATCATTTTAAATTTGAAGTAATTCGCGATTCTGCTGTACTTATGGGTTTCTTGTTAGATGCACCATGAAAGAACAAATTATCGTTACTTGCCACTAAACAAATTCTGTGAACTATAATAAATAAAATAATATAAAAGCAGCGGAATTTGCTCACGGACTGGAAAATTTTGAGAAACATACTCATTCTCTTCTTAATTGTTACAGAAATCACTGTATCATGTCCCGGACAACCTGGGCACGGTTCATTGTTAACTTCGAACACAGCTGGAGAAAGGGTACGTTCAATAAATGACAAGATGAGCTAAATCTACGTGACTGGACAAACAGTTTTTTTTTTATCAACTATAGGTAGACGTTATATACATTGAACTATATTATACTAGCTGTTGCCCCCGGGGCCACCCGTTACCTGTCGAGAATCAACCCACAGGAACATAATATGAGTATAAGAACTATCCTATATGTTAATCTTGGTTATAAAATATCCACGTACCAAGTTTCATCTAAATCCGTTCAGTGTTCTCCGCGAGAAAGAGTAAGAAACATCCATACATACAAACTTTTTCGTTTATAATATTAGTCGGATATATTTGCAGCTTCACCACATAATATCTCAGTTCATGGGTTTTCGAGCTCAGGAGAAGAAGAAGGTAGAAGAAGATGGAGTCTGGATAGGAGATGTCACTACTATTAACTTAACACAGATATCGGTACGTCACAGTTATTTCAATATAATAAGTAGTTTTGTAAGGAATTATTAGAACAAGTAACTACTAAGAGTGCTATGCTATAATGTATATGTTATAACTTAGTATATAAGTAATATATAAGTTTATGTTGTAAGTCACCACTTCAATGGCCACTGTGCGTGGCATGTCACAGGTTCAATCCCCATAAAGTTAAATATTAGTGTGAACCTTAAATGGTGGTTCTAAATTCGGAAGAACGACTTACTTTTTGGATGTGATTAAAAAATATTATATTAAGTTGAGTTCATAGTGCGGGAATCTTAAGAAAATAATAATCTTATCATATTATACTTTTTGAAGAGTGAAATATACAGCTACATTAAAAAGTCTCCCACATCATTCAAGTCACAGGACATTCATTCCCACATGAACGTTAAAGTTTGTCCTACGTGGGGATCGAAGCGGTGACCAGTCGCGCACAGTGGGCTTGGCGTGGTGCCCTCAACCACTCGGCTATCCGTGCTGTCAAAACATATTTATGTATTATCCATGTTTTTCAGGGTGGGGTCCAGATAAATGTGTTGCCAGATAACTTAACAGTATCGTTTGACATCAGAATCGCACCACAAGTCGATCACGATGAATTTGAAGCGATGGTAAGTGCGCAATATTCCATAGTTTTAAACACAACTGTCTAAGAAGGTATAAAATATATAATTACGTGTACATCTACATTTTAAATGTTTTGTTGTCTTCCTATTAGCTATTCCTATTTATATATTATACCTTCTATTGTAAAGTCTTATTTGGCCAGGTTTGCAACTAGAGTCCAATTTTGTATTTATTTGTTAATAACCTCAGGAATCCTGATTTCCTCACGAAGTCCTTCAACGTTTTAGCAAGTACGTAATTCAATTTGTAAAGATATTGGTTCGTACCGGGTTTCGGTTTGGACGTCTAACAGTCTTTCTACTAGCCTACCATTACTACCCAATAGCTAGTAGGTACGTTTCAACTCAAGTATGTTCATTTGGTAACTGAACAAACGTTTCAATAAACAAGGTCCTAACGCGATTACACTCAATTAATATATTTTTTTTATTATCCTTAGTTATCAAGATGGTGCACAGAAGCGGGCTCTGGCGTCACGTTTGAGTACATCGTTAAAAACCCACAGGTCAAGAGTACACCGTTAGAAGGAAATATATACTGGGAGACGATACAACAAGTTGTTGGAAGCTTGTAAGTACAATTTATCTTGTATGATTTTTAGATGTCGATGGTGAAGCTAATGAACAATACGACATAAAATAATTGCTGTCAAAAAACTCGCATTTCGCCGACGTCGTCGCGTCGGTTTAATGTATTACAAACCTTTTATAAGAAAAATTCAACAAATCTTCGAAACGACAACAAGGAAAATAATTATTTGCTTTGTTAAAGAAGATTCAAAAAATATTTTACTTCACTTTAATAGCGGAAACCGAAATTATAAACTGAATTTAAATAAATTTCAGTATATATCGTACTCTTCTGACTTTAGAAACATATCACAACTTCTTAAAGCAAGATGCTCTACGCCATTTCAGTATTCAGACATCGGTTCAGATATCGATGCTGTATTGACTCTTGACACTCAGACTCAGAAAGAGCATTTGCGGATCACGAATGTGAATGGTTATACCACGAAATGTCGCACACGATGGGTTTGGCGTATTGTCCAATACCACGCGGCTATAAGTAATTCAGTTATCAACTAAGTATATGAACCTAATTAAATTCCCACTTTTGACACTTCCAGTGGCGTCAAGATCAGATGTGTGACGTGTCCGGGGGCGACGGACGCTCGCTACGTGCGGCGCCAGGGCATCCCTGCCATCAACTTCTCTCCCATCATGAACTCTGAGTTACTCCTCCACTGCAATAACGAGACGATACATGTCGACGTTTACCTGAAAGGGGTCGATATTATGACGGAAGTTGTGCGAGCACTTGGGGATTTGTAACGTCATGTAAACCATATATTGTTTTGTAACTTTTGTTAGGATCCAACTGGATGAGGAACAGACTATTTACTCTTGCATAGTTTTGGACTTAATCGGAGTATTTAATCATGAGCTATCTCTTATTAAATAATGCAAAGTTTTACTCTCGCGTGTTTACCCTTACTGCCCGACTAGTTTCGGGCCCAACCGGAGTTCTTAAGCCTAACTCCTTGAAACAAAATCTTTTATAATATCGACCCTTCATTGTTTAGTAAAACATTTACAACAAATTGTCTGTAATTTTAACAAAGTAGTTATAATTGATAGATTAATTTCTATTTAACCTAAGAATTACTATTTACCTTCATTCTATGACTATACTGAGTAGATATTTTGTTCCAGAATTTTAAAATTAGTTCAAGAAATTCCAAATTTTGTTTAAGAATAGGATTTCTCAAAGAACTTTAGTGTTTTTGGTGATGGCGTTGTAGTGTACAATAGCATTTATTAAATGTAAATAATTAGTGAACAAATCTTCAATAATTTACTATTATAGTTTTCATAGATCCTCTATGTTTTTATTCCGCCTGGTCCAATATACAAACTTTCCCTTCTTTTCAACACATAAAACTCCAAAAAAACATTCATCATTATGCAAGTTAAGATAAAATTCACAAATTAAGGTTTTCTTTCAAAAACCGGCATTGTTTAAATATGTAATTGGGGCGCTCGAATATAAATTACCTGCTGATAAAATTAGCGATGCGGGAGCAGTGTACAAAAAAAATGATAGATATAATGAATTCACAAATACCTAAACATTATAACAAGTTATAATGCATCTAATAGAGAGCGTTAGAGGAAAATTAAACTGTAAATTTATACTGTTTAAGTCTATTTTTGAGTTACTAATGTGAAGCCTTTAGTAGCAAGTGGTATGACAATGAATCTGTGCAAATGTTCAGGTATCTGAAGATCCCGACACCTCTCGTAGCACAATGAGAGTTGCCAACGTGTTTTTATAAAAATGTTATCAGGACAACGCTACACGCTTGTAAATTAGTTATAGCAGTAGCGCGTTAGTGCCAACATTATATAGACAAAACATCATCAACAAACATCAACAAGACAACTACTTAATATGTCAAAATACTATGGGGATCCATAGAATTTTAACACCATTTACCTATAGCAAGAACAACAACTTAGCTAACTGAATTTGAAAAAGAGAAATCTTTATAAAATTATGCAACGGTGTACTCACCCGACTAGTTTCGGATCCGACCAGAGTCCTTAATCATGAGCTGACGCAGCGGGGTCGCGAGTCGAACAGTCTAACAATAGTCACTATAGAGAAATCTTTGTTTTGTTGACGATTTCCAACAAATTTCAGAATTATAAATGGGTCATGATTCAATTTCACGAATTTGAATTTCTATCTTATGATGAAGTTGCTTTAAACGTCCTCATTGCACCAATCACCTTGTTGCATAGATGAATATTAAGGTAAACGCTCCTAATACGGCGGTAGTCAAAATCGCTTCCTATTACGGTGGTATTTATATTTTCGCGTTTTATTCCCGTTTTATTCAGTGTAGGTAGACCAAAACCGAAACTATTTATTCTAAATCTTTTACTTTATGACTTAACTGACATTTGCAATTATAGCACTTAGACAACACAACAAAATCAATCAGTCTCTGTAACGTAATCGACGTGAGACGTGTTTCCATACAAACGCGGAACAACAAAAGTAAATACACAAATATTTAGAAACTAAGTTTTTCGTATTAAGATGCCGTTCGAGTTTGTTCTTTTGTTATTTATAGCATTTTCTTATTATTACACTCACTATTTAAATAGCTTATTTTATATTTGTAAGTCATTTTTTACCAAAAAATTTAAAAATAAAACACCGCCGTAATGCGATACAAATTTTAAAAATTAATCCTTATACGGTGTTATGACTCCGAAATAGGAAAAGTACTGGTCATGTTTAATTGTTTATAACTTTCAATTGATTAACTTATTCAATTAGTTTCAAGTTTAGTTGAAATAATTATTAATCACATAACTTAAAAACCATATTCTGTGGTATGTGTTCTTAATTGGAAATCTAGTTAAATATGAAAACTGTCGAGTACAAAATGTTAGTTTCTTAGAAGAGGCAAAAATGGGAAGGTGTATTTTGATTTATCACAAAACATTTATTTTGTATACATTTTGACTTGAGTTTTACAAATCTGAGCCAAAAAACTGTTAATGTTTGATTAGGCATTTTTACTCTTTTGTTTATCGAAATAATTATGGGTCAGAATTAGGATTATCGAAAACATGAGTAGTTTTCCTATTACGGAGGTAATTATTTCCAGGTAACTCCGTGTAGGGTTCTAAGATCTCCTATTACGGTTCTATTCATTTCTATAAATTTAATAAATCTGTAGAAGGGTCAATTCTGTACACTGAAAATATTGAAAAAATAAACAGCAGCGAGTGACCAAACCCAAATATGTGATTAAAATTTATTTTGTCTGTCTGTATGTGCAGGCATCACGAGAAAAATAACTGTTCGATTTCGATGAAACTTGGTATAATTATACCTTATTTTTCAGTTTTATCCATAGACGTTGTTCTGTAGAACTGCGGGTGCCGGGGAAAGTGATTTAATCCCTCGAATGCTATTGATTCTCAACAATTTCAGATCAGGTCAGATCAAGGTCAGAATTACTATGAAAAAAATACTACAGAACGCGATCTCAACAACAGTAGCTCTATAGAGGGATGTCCGTAATTATTATAGGCCTAGCCGTATTTGGGCCCCATACATATTAGATGTCATTGTCAGAGTTACTCAAAATGGAAATAATTCATTCACCATTAATTTGATTACGCAATTTAATAAAATCAATTTTCAATAAAAAGGAAAAACTTTTACTAACACATAACTATTATTAAATAAATATTATTTGTACGGAACTTTAATGAATATAAGTTCTGACCCTCCGTATTGGGAGCCGTCTACCGCAGTAATAGGATCAGAGCAAAATTTTACCTCCGTATAAGGGAAAATCGACCAGACTATTTAAATATTTCTTTAAAATAAGAAATATCATCATCAGAATCATAGTCTCAACGGCAATACAAAATATAAATTCCACTTTTAACGATAGATTTTTTTTCCACCTTTAGAAATACCTATAAATTCTTATTTTTGTTTCTTAGTTTCAAATGTTGCGAAATACCTCCGTAATAGGTGCTTTTACCTTAGTATGCTCTATAATCCTTCATAATAGTGCTATTAAAGTGGTGTAAGATTTACAAAAAGCAATTTGAAATAATGTTCACGTCTTAACAAACAATGTGTAAAGTCGTTTACGCTTCCTATTGCGAAACTCATATTAAACCGTGCAGCGTCTGATAAATTGGGTTGATACTGCAATGACTGCGCTAAGGAGCTATTTCACTTAACGTATTTCGTATCTAGAAATGAAATTCGTAAGATCTGAGTATCTCTCTAATTTCTGAACGGTTAGTTTCAACAAATTCGAACTTTATATATTTTGTAAAAGGGAAGGCTGAATGAAACTGACTTGATTACGCTTTACTCACGCCTATGCATCGGAATTGCCTGACTAGTTCGGCATCTAACCAGAGATCGTAATCATGAGCTGACGCGTGAGCGAGCCGTTGTCAAATAATCACAAAAACTTACGTAAAACAAAAAAAAAGCTATGGATATTGACGCACTACCACCTCACAATTTATTCCATTAGGAAACTCTTTCTCGTCTTTATGTAATCAAATGGTTTTGCTGCAAAACTACATTTTATCAGATCGCTAATGATATCAACCCACGTCGAGGACACGGCGTGGGTACATGTCGGACTTCCACCGACTAAAAACATCCTGAGCCTCTTCTCCTGCTTAAGCCAGAGTCACGGGACTGCTCGCGTAAACTCTACGCGACTCTGGCTGGCCCTAAAGTCTTCTTTTCAACCTGTGTTGTAGGTATACACGGTGATTTTTTAGTCGTCTTACAAAAGCAGCCCAGTTCATGTATCAGACGTAAAATACCCCTAGGCGCGATTTTTTTTTTTTATCATCAACTAAGATAATAAGTAGGTACGAAGAAACATTAAACAAGATAAATCTGAAATATACTCTTAAAAATGATAAAAATGCCGCCGCCCGCACCCCTCACCATTATTACAAGGCTCGGACCGCGCTCGCAACAGAGCTGTGTTTCTAAAAAACTGCGAATTGCATCATAATATTGAATAAAAATTGCATTTTAAATTTATTCAAATCTCATAAATACCTATTCTTTTATCATGAACGTGTTCTAGTCATTGGATACATGAACTGGGCTGCTTTTGTAAGACGACTAAAAATCACGGTGTATAGTTTTTAGGTATACAATTTTTGATATTTATTAAAAAAAATAAACAATTTGCTCTAATAGGTTCTTGATGGAAGTTTTAGTTTGTTGCAAGAATAAGTAAAATTTTAGCAGAAAGTGTTTTATTTACACATTGTTAGATAAATAAATCTGGATTGGTATACATTAAAATAGAAACTTTGACTACGAGGTACAATATTTAAAGTACATTTTTAGCCCGATTAGGATATTTTATGATTATTTAATGTACTGACTTGCTTGTGCTTGGTTTATTTATATCGTCTTCATCGTCGTTCTTATTGTCATTCTTATTGTCATTCTTATTGTCATTCTTATTGTCATTCTTATTGTCATTCCTATTGTCATTCTTATTGTCATTCTTATTGTCATTCTTATTGTCATTCTTATTGTCATTCTTATCTTCATTCTTATCGTCATTCTTATCGTCATCTTTATTCAATGGATGTAATTGCTCCATTGAACTTGAATCGTCCGTTCCCTCTGATGATTGGTCATTCAAAATACTATCATCACTAGATAGTGAGGATACTGTGGAATCACTTCCTTCACTATCAGAAACATCCTCATCATTTTCTAGAGTAACCTTCTTCGGAGCACTATCTTTATTTCTTTCTGTGTCATCGTCATTAATGGTTAGAGATACATCACTTCTGTACATTTCAGCTAGTTTAATAGACTGATCTAGTAATGGGGCACTCGTTAATTGTTCCCTAAATGTGGCCCTTTTAATTATTGGCTCAGGTTTAGGCTCGTGTTCCGTATCTGGTTTTGTTTTTTTTATAGAACTTGGCTTCACTTTAGGCTCTTGCTCAGAGACTGGGCTCGCTTTTACTACAGGTTCTTCTTTCCTTTCTGGATCTATAGATAAAACTTTCTCATTCTCAGGTTTCATGTTAAATTCTATGTGTTCCCTTTTATGACTCACTTCCTTTTCATGAATACTTCCCTTGTCTGAGCTTTGTTGTTCTTTGATTGAAACTGGCTCATTCTTAGGTTCAATTCTAAGAGCTTGCTCTTTTTTAGAACTTTCATCGATAACAGGTTTAGTTTTCTTTGGCTGAATACTGTGTCTTTTAGGTTTTTCATTTTTCTTCCTAGAACTTGATTGAGCAGTTAGCTCAATCTCAATCTTTTTTAAATAAAATGAAAGAGACTCATCACTATGTATCATTAATGGGTTTCCAAAAAGACCTAGGTCGAAATTTTCTTTTCTCGCTTCCTTATGATGTGCTTGTTCATCACTTTGCGACGATTCATCTTCTTCCCTCAAATATTCTCCTGATTTAACACTTCCCGATGATCTAGAAGGTTTTAAGGAGTGGAAACTAACGTCAGAAGGGTGCATTTTTCGTTTTACTCGTTCTTTCGTCGATTTCTCTTTTGCGGTTTTTTTCTGTAGCTTTTTTATGGCATTTCTTTCTAATTTATCATGTTGAACTAGTGACATTCTTTTAGTTGATTTTGCTAGTTGCTCGGGTTTTTTACCGCCTCGTGATTTTGTTCCGTCTGGATTTAAAATATCATTTTCTTTCACCAGTTTGAAAGAGTCCGAGCCAGACTTGTGTGGCACCAAAGTCGGATCACTATTTGCTCGATGCATTTGCATAGTCATAACTCGTCTTTGGGAAACAAGCGTTGACCGCCGAGCATTGTAGTACTCCTCAATTTCAGGCAACGTTAATTCTTTGGTCTCTGGTAAAAAAAAATACAGGAAGAGTGTACCTAAAAGAGAAAAGACACAAATATTACTTATATTATTAAGTTTTTCTATACTTAACAAATTTACGAACAATTGCTCACCAAACAAAGAACAGATTCCAAATAACACTATCGTATTGGCTAAACCCATGCTATCTCTTATGTATGGAAATATTTTCGAAGTTCCGAATATGAAAAAACTGCATAGGGACACTGTTATGCCACCTAGCGTGCCCCTTATCTGAAATTAAAAATATTGTTAAATTATAAATCTAGAACCAAAAACTTTGAACTTCCCTTCATAATGTATTGTCAATCAATCAATCAATCAATAACTTTATTGCATTCCATAATGTGTACAAAGCTGGTAGGTAAAATTAAAAGAAACAATTATGGACCCTGTCGGGCACAGCAAAATTAGTTTTTTAGAGGAGAGGATGAAGAGCGCTTTTTAACATTTTAATATTAAAATCAAGGAAGAGAATCTTACTTTTACATATTTAATGTAGATTTATTTTATTTTAATTATTAATTATTTATTACTTTTTTACTATTATTATTTATTACATATTTATATATTATTAGTTTATACTATATACATTCTATATTATATATAAATCTTTATTCATTGTTTTATATACTATATGTATTTTTTATTAACTAAATAGTAAGTATATAATTATACATTAAAGATATGGCACGGTAAGTGAGGTAAATATATTAATGTATTAAGTATTAAGTATTGCTTGTTTGTAGTTAGAATTTTATTTGAAGTATTCGTCGATTGAGTAGTAGCTTCTATCTAAGAGAAATCGCTTCAGTTTATTGCTAAATCTAATCAAATTATAATATACATAGAAGAATGAATGAGGATAGTCGGTTATCCACTGTAAATGTAAAAGAATTTTTTTGGAATGTATGATTTCATAATACTTCTATATTTTCTACCACAAACTTTAGATAACCACCAATTTACGCAAATTCTTAAAATCTTACTCTCAACTTACTTGTAAAGGGTATAGTTCTGACATCATCAAGAATGGCAGTGTATAGTAGCCTAAACTAGCAAAGGCCATGTATGCCATGAAACCCACTTGTGGCACGAGACTGGGTGCTTCATTGTAATGGATAAAAACACCTAGAGTAAAGCACACCACTGATACGCCGACGGCTGAAAACAATCATTTTATATTTGTATTAATACCTCTTTGGCTTTAAATTATAAGGTCTTAAAGCTTAATTTAATTTTTCAGGTAAAACTTTTAAAATCGAATCCAGTTGATATTTGTTTGACCAAATACTGTTCATTGTTTTATAAACATGTAGTTGTATATGATGATTTTCTAGTCACTGTCCAAATAGGGTATTTGACAAAAAAAACTGCTTAGTCCGTCAGATTTCCAAAGAATTTATGGTTCAAAAAATGACCTGGCAGAGCGGATAATTCTTTCGAGAAAAATGAAGTTAGTGAATATGCTTTATGGTAAGCATGCCTTAATGCCTAGAAAAAAATTGGACGGGGACTAAAAAATCTTCCCGTAGAAATAAATAGTAGTCAATTTTTTAATTTACTATTTTTATTTCTTCAATAAAATCTTACCTGAACTCAATGCTAAAGGTTTCCTTCCGACTCTAAACAGTAAGATTGAAGTAAACGTGCCCACAATGAGCCTGGTCAGCGCCATTAGGAAGTTACCAGTGTGCACGTCAAAAGATGAATTCGCTGTCTGAAAGATATTTTAAATCCTCCTTAGTTTAGTTCAACTATAAAGAAATCCGAGATCTAGAACGACTGCATCAATAAATGGATAACAATGGTTGTTGCTAAGTTCGCTTTGCTATTTATGTATAGCCTATCCCATTGCTGAGCAAGAGCCCTTTTGCGTATATTCCTTTCTAACTTTTGCTTTGGTAAGTCAAATATCTATTTTCAGTTTTTAAACAAAATCTACTTAAAATCTTGATATCTAATCTATAAGTATTTGAAAAATATGAAATAAACAATTTACTTTCAATATTTCTATAGCCCAAACTAGTATGACAGAGACGCCTGAAGCTTGAGCGGTCAAAATATAAGTATTGATCAAACTGAACGGTTGGCAGGCGACTCTACTGAACATTATATTTATCTTTTCCCTTAGTTTCAATCTGCAACAGAAACAGAAATAGTAAAAAAAAGGTTTTATAGCTCGATATATATTTAATAATATATTAAATTATTATTATCCATTATTAATCAAATGCACCTACTTACGAAGATTGTTATCAACCTTAAATTCTATGAGTTGCAACATTTCAGAGTCTATATCATATTTCTTTCCCCTGAACTTGGCCAGGTTCCTCTGGGCCCTCTCTGGCGATTCCTTAATCAATAAGAAGTATGGCGTTTCGGGAAGCAGATTAAATATCAGAAAGTTGAAGAAGGTGAATGCAGAACAAAAGTAACATAAGAATTGCCACGCGAAAAAATAGCCCAGGCCAGCCTGGAACAAATGGTAAGATTTTATTTTTAGAAGAGTAAATTATGGAGTTTAATGCCGGAGTAGCCTTCTCCAAAAGAATCATGTTTTGAAAGCGAACGAAAGGGCTTACTTCAAATAAAATTTAAATTTCGATTTCAGTAAGGGAACAGTTGCAGTAGTGACAGGCCTTTTCAATCTTTAAATATCCTCACTATGTGTTGCCATAATCATTTTTACGTGTGTAATGATTCCTTACCACATTAAAGGAAAGAAAAGGACTGAAATGAGTAATCTAGAAGTTATAAAACATTCATCATAACCAAGTTAGTTTATGACATCATTAGTTTAGATACAATTAATTTAAATACCTGCATGCTAATTCCCATAGAGATGGCCAGAGCGGGGAATGCTCCTATAACCCCTCGCATATTGGGCAAAGATATCTCGGTGGTGAATATTCTTGGAGGGCCCATAGCCATCCCACAACCGATGCCCGTTATTGCTCTACCTGCAAATAAAGAAAACTCTATCAAAGAACACAGTATTAGGCAAGATTCGCGAGATCTTGTATCTTATAAAAAAGGATAAAAGAAGAGTGTCCCAGACCATTGTAAACAGGGATATTTTAGACTAGTAATAATAATGAGAAGCATGACTTAAAAATACCTACTCTTATACCATCAAACGTTTCGCCAAAATCTCAGATCGCACATCCACGGACTGACCGTATCGAGCGTATGTGATCGATCAACTTGTGCAGTTGTACCTTATTCACAAGTAAAAACATATTATTTAAAGTCAATACTTACTAACCTATAATAATTTGATTGCCCGTCTGGGCTAGGCCGGTGTACAGCCACCCAATACACATGGGTCCCTGACACATGATCAGCATTATTCTACGTCCAAACTTGTCCATTAAAAACCCGCTTAGTAAGCATCCGATTGGAGAAAATAATGACAATACACTTGCTGAAAACAACAAAAAAATATGGAGGAAAGAGTTATTTATATTTCAGCTGAATAAACTGTTATTAAAATGAAAGCTCTCTCAATTTTACGAGATGTTTCATAAAGTCATGATACGCTAAGCCCAAAAGGAGACTTCAATGATAGACCAAAACCTTTGTATAGCCTCAAATTTACAAATAGCCAAAATTCACTTCGAGATTATTACTGAACTTAGGTAATAAATCGTTAATTTCGAACACTATATTTGCAAATCTAAATATAAGAAACATATGATACGTACCGATCCACGAAGCCTCATCTCTGGTTATTTTTATGTGTGACTCTGGGCTCGACAGCTGAGGGACTTGCACGGCAGGGAAACCGAAGGCCAGTCCTATGCCCAGCTGAGCCATATTCACCCACATACCATATAACAACTGTATCCAAGAGGTAGTTGTCCAAAATGCGGGATCAAGGGAACTATTATCCCGCCCACCCTTCGCCATTTTGTTTCGCTTTATCTCATATTAACGATAACGTATCAAATATTCACGATAGGAAATATACACCCTTAAGTGTTTCTGTCTTTAAAAATAACAAACAATCATTTTTCTAACACTTGAGGATAGACTTTATTTATATATATTGACATAAATTGACAAAATTCTGTCACGTGATAATTCTTTTAGAAATATTTTTATTGTCTATTCATAAGCCAATTATTAAATACTTTGTAGTTTCTTAAATTATTTTTGAGACAAACTAGAGGGTAGACAATTTTTTAATCAGAAAGACAGCTTAATCTTAACATTGTACGTACCGGAATCGCCATTATCATCATATTATACGAAAATACATGCAGAAACACCAAACAGTATTTTTTGGGACTTATAAAGAAAAATATGAAATAAATTTTTCATCTTAACTTATGATTCGTGTACAACGTAGTGTACCCCTAAAAAAATAATGCTAAACCCTTAAAAAAATCAGTGATATATCTTTTAAAAACACTAAGTTGCTAAGTCTTTTTCTTTTTTTTTTTGTCCGGGATGAAACTCTAATGACTTCAACCCACGCCGAGGGCACGGCGAGGGGATATGTCGGACTCCCACCGACTAAAAACACCCCGGGCCGCTTCAAATGCCTGAGCCAGAGCCACGGGATCGCTCGCGCATGCTTCAGCGCGACCCTGCCCAAAGTTGCTAAGTCTGCAGCTCTGGAGTAATACAATATTGTGTTTTAGGGAAAGTATCTTTAGACGAAAAAAACCTTAAAATTGTAAGCCTTGGTCAGCTTTCGGCTGTTGGAAAACGTTCGGATATATGAAGGGTTTCGTAAACTTATTATTTGCGAACTGAGCCCTAAATATAGGCTTCAATTTCTTCCTCTTCAGTCTGTTGTGAATATTTTCTTCGAATGCTGATAATATTTTGAGTAGTGTCGATCGTGATATTTTGTTAAATTCCACTCCGTCGGAAAACTGCACTTTGTTTAATCCTAAAAATACATTTTGTTATATGATAAGTCTTTGGATAGACAATTAATGATTAGCTGCCTAGTCAGATAGTTACGTAGCAGGACGAGCAATTTAGCAGCCACTAAATTGTCAGTAGCTTTCGCAATTGCTATGTTTGACCCCTATAAATTGGGGTGAAACAAACGCTATTAAATAATTCATATAATTATAATTATACACCTAATTCTGTTTTAATTCTAAATCGACCTATCTACGGTACAGAACTTGTTTTTTCAGCTCAAGCCAACAAGAAGACAAATAGGGTGTTTCATTTTCCCTGCTTTCCATGTTGAATTAATAAACATTTTGTAAATAGCAAACCTCTTTTCTTATTCCCGCTCTGTTTTTCGACTGCCTCACTCAAAACGAAGCAAATAAGCAAGACACCTAGTTTCATGGCTACTGCCTACACACAAGCCCACAGTTTAGACTAAATGAGGTGAAACACGATTGTAGACCGATAACGAAGTTAACAACTCTTACTATGGAAACTAGAACTGAAATGGGAAGTGATGTCTTATCGAGTTTCAGGAAAAGGTGAAATTTTTGTTTTGGATTTTCTAATATGGTTTAGAGGTAGGGGGATAAGTGAGAAGGTAAGTGTTTTAACTTAGTGGAGGTCGCTTCATTATTTACCCTAAAATATTTTAGTCTTATACCTACAAACCTATGTCCATGATATGCGCTCGCCTTTTATACTGATTTGAGGACGTTAGATATTTATCTTGAGCGGAATTGTCTGAAAAGGTTACCTCGGCGGCTCCGGTACACAAAGTGCAAAGGAAGAAACATGGGTGGATTTTACTCCGTAAAAAAACTGTCAATCTCTTCCGCTTATTCAAAGCGGGATAATTCCTCATTTGACTATTTTCCATCCGAACAAAAAACACTCATCCGAAATGAAAATTATTCAAAATTATGCATACTTTCTTAAACATCTTTTCTCTTTTCAAACGAAAATGATTGAAACAATTACGATAGTTCTCATTATTCCATTGATAGGGGACTACCTTTTTGAACTTATTTCTTCACAGACGAGGTGTTTAAAAATAAAGCAAAATGCTAGTATCGGAAACCGTAAATAATGAAATCATAGAACAACAATCTTGAAATATTTTCATTTTATTTTAAATAAATCAGATATGTTCAACAATTTTTCTTCTATTCTAAACACTATCACAAAATGCTTCACTATTACTGTTATAAATAAGTTAAATAATAAATAAAATGCATTGTATGCTGAAGACAGAAGAAATTAATAAAATTAATTACATTATGTATTAAAATTATTTTATTGTGACCACATTTTGTGACTTAAACATTTAATAATGGCACATTCAACTGTACAGTGTCTACAAAAATAGAGTTTATTTAGACTAATCTTAGTAAAGACTACAATATAATACTTTCACAAAATATACAATATCACATCACATAACGAATCGCATTTAAAGCCCATTCTCACGAAATATTACAAACTTAACAATGAATAATATAAACGTAAAATAATATATCTTGTTCCAAGTCTGGCACCGCAGACAAGTGACTATCTAAGTGTTAATGATGACAAAATCGCTCAATTTCGTGTAATACAGACTGACCTGTCGGTCTAGTAGTTAGTGGCCTGAAAGGGGGAGTTGCTGAGAAATGTATGTGTGATGGGAACAATGATTTAATCTGTGTGTAGGTGTAATTTTTCTGTATACTTTCTGTAAGTATCTTGTATGTTTGAGACTAGATGTCGTTTGAATAATTTAATTACTTTAATACTCTTAAAGAACAAATATGTAAAAAAAGCGATTTTATCAGCGTTAACGGCTGTAAATATTTTACATAATTATTAAATACGTGAAATAAGCTTTAAAATATTTACAAAACACACAAACATTATTCATACAAATTAAGTAAATAAAAATGCCTCAAATCGGAAGGCACAGCTTTTCAGTATCTTTAGTAGTTCCTCTCTACATAAATTAGTTTATTTCCATGTTTTCATTGATTATAATAATTTCTATAGTTGTAATTCTCGTTATAACTATCCAATAAATTTCAATTATTTTTGGCTAATAGTAAATATTTGAGTAGATGCGTGTGTATAATTTAATATTAAAAATTAATTAACAAAAACTTATTTTGGTGTAAACTTGCAGCTTTGCTGTCTTAAGAAATAATCGGTAACACGAAATTACAATATGTACAGATAATACATCTACTAAGTTGATTTAAAAGCCAAGAATTTAAATGAAAAATAATAACATTTGAATAGTTCATAATATTTAACAATTACTTTATAATGACAAGCTTCGATATTTTCGAGTCTAAAAGAAAAACGAAAATTTCAGGGTGTAGAAAATTTACACACAGTATAATATAAGACCCATTTTGTACTTTCGAGACAATTATGTATACAAACATAAAGGTCTTTCAAACCAGTTGTGGATATTATGACACTTCACGTTGAAATGTCACTTAAATTTGTAATGACACTTCACGATGTAATGTCACTTGACGTTGTTTGGACACTTGTAAACTGCAACTCACGCTCCCTCGCATTGCGTGTTGCGCCTCGTAAGGGACTTTGTTCTACCGCTAAAGTAATCTTCAATCTCTTGTAAAGTCTTGCCTTTAGTTTCAGGCAGGCAGAAGTAGAAGAATATTAATGCTGAAAAAACAAGTTTTATCTATTAATAACACTTAAAATACCTTTAGACGCACCCCGAGAAAGTAGTGGAGTCAGTAGGTTATATTACAATTTATAAATTTTGTTAATAGCATTGTGAATCTAAACTCTCAGGAACTGATATCGCAATGAATTGACTGTTAAAAACATACAATCAAAGTCGTTCTTTCTACTTTTTCAGTTTTACATCGAGGTAGTTGCTTACTCCTAGACCGAAAGAGATAGACAGGTGACAGGTTTTGATTATAAAGTATTTCCCTGAGTAACGTATGCATGGAATTTTATCACAAAAAAAACGAGACAGAAAACTGCCTTTATCTTTAGCTTTCACGAATTCAGATTTAAAAACATAAAAGAAAGAGAATTTGAGTTTTTTTACTTACCAAGCAAAGACATGGATCCGTAGAGTCCAAAGACGCCGTAGTCGTTAAGGTTTTGCTTGAGGAAGGGGAATGTCTTGACGACGGAAAACACGGACATATGAGCCACGCACGTGGTTAGACCACCCACTATACCACGGACCTGGAAATTACAAAAAGAGAGTTAAATTTAAGTCTATATTTATTATTTTTATTTGTAAATGTAGCATTTTTTAACGTTAACTTCCAACTCTTTAGTTGCAATATTAATTGATCGTTCTCCCCCTAATATTTTTAACTTTTAAAAAATAGTGAGTACACCACAGTTGGCAAATGGTTGAGTTTTTTAAATCAGCTAGGTACTTAGCTATTTAATTTACAGTTTGATGTTTAAAGGTAAGAAGTAATTAGTGCTTAAGTGTAAGAAGTAACTCGAAAAATATTTGCATTTTCTGATGCTTTAAGTTGACACTACATCACAAATAAACAGAATTCTCTATCTTAAATTATGTACAAACGGTGTTGTAATGAATTATAATATTCACCTGTGTCGGATACACTTCTCCGATCATAACCCAGGGTATGATGAGGTAGCCGAGGGTGCAGGAGACGACGAAGATGTAGATGCTGGCGACTGGGATCCAGGAGTACTGCGGAGGGAGGTCGTTGTCCTTCCAGAACTTCACGAAGTACATGTATACTGCCAGGATTATCATGGTGATGCCGCAACCGAAACCTGGGAGAAACGTGGAACTAATTGATTTTTTGCTGACTTTAAGGTTTCTTGATTAGGGAGACAATTTGGCATTGACCAACTATTTTTGCAAACTAGTGATGCAAGACTTTTTTAAGGAATCAGGCAAGGTTGCGCTATTAAATTTATATTCGGCGAACAAACACCGTTCAAGAGTATTTTTAATTTCAGACGGAATTTTCCAGGAAGACCACCCCACTGACTACATTGAATTATAAGAATGGGAATATTTATTATAGGCACCATGTAAGGCAAAATTATAAGACTAGTACTCACCAGAGACGAAGGTAAGGATCCTTCTGCCACACTTCCTGCACAGTATACATCCAATGACGGTGAATATCACTCGGATGATACCCATGGATATTGTCAGCCAGTACTTGTCACTCATAGCACCTGAGGCCTGAAGACAACGTTATAGTAGTTAATTTAATGAAGTAAATATTTTTTCAAGGATTGGAGTATAGAAGCTCTCAGGAAGTACATCCAAAAATTTTAAGGTATAAAAAGACTATTACTTTTACCAAAACGTAACTATTTAGACGTAATAAAATTAAACGTATCAACATTTTTATAAAATATTTTACATCACTGAATCATGTTTGCTACATTGAGCGATTAATGTGTGTTTAGTAAGAACTCCATCTATTTCTACAGTCAATAGCTGATCCAACACATAAAGCAAAATACTGCTGATAAAATCAAAACCCTTAACATTCCAAAAATAGGTTTAATTTTCATAGTTATCGCAAAAATCCTCACCTCAAACACCTCGACGGCATAGAAAGTGATGGTGTTGACGCCGCACCATTGGTACACGAAGAAGTAGATGGCGAGGATTGTGAAAGGCTTCAGAGTGGACGGTGACAGGAGGGCCTTTATGATCTCACGGGGGCCGTGTAACCTGAAACCAGATAGATATTTGTAAGATGTTGAAAATGCGAAGTTAAGCACTGAAGCTTCACTCTTAAGGGTTTCTAAAAAAATTCAGGAAAACAAAAACAACTTGCACAATGAACAGCGTCTGTCATTTTCAGTTTTTACTCGTGCGGAAATTCAATCCTAAATTTCTCTCATCAGGGTTAATTTTATTGACATGATGACTATCACCCGACTAAAAATATAGTTGCATAAAAATTTTAATGTAACATTTTCTACATAATTAAGATATTCAACCTATTTATACATCTTTATCCTCAACATACCTATTAACTTAATAGATACCGACGAAAATATAATCCTCATGTGAATCACACAAACAGTCACGTGAACATTATATTTCATCCTTAGAAATAATTGCACAATTACCAGCAAGCAAGCGTAGACATTTAAATAATTGTTGACATTATTATAAATAAACACGTGTCTATTGTTAAGTTTATGTCTATTATTTGTGATGTGACTGTCGACTGGAATCGTGACTCTCTTACCGCTTTCTTAGTTCAAACATGTCAACCTTTTTCACTGTATCTCTTTGAGATAAAGGCTTTGGTGATAAACGGCACAGGTCCAAAAGCAGTAGCCTCGTTAAGAGCTTTGATCTAATGTGAAATGTGATGGGCCATCTACTAGTGACTATCAATCCCTGCTCTTCAAAACATAGACAGAACGGGCATACTCAGGGCACAGGTAGCGCTATTCATGATATAGTTATAGTTGATGTTGAAATCATTATTACTACAAATACAATTATTAAAACAAAATTACTCAGTAAATGAATAAGTTTCAGAGGAAAATATTCAATGACACATCTTCTTCTGCGGTGAAAGTAATTTCCCAACACTCAGAGATCATTGTGTGTTTTCCCAGTCAGTCATGAAAACAAATTATTTTAAAATCGTTTCTAAAGAAAGCTTTCTTAAATACAATAAAAAGAATCTCAGTGAACATGTAGAGATGTTCCACAGTGTTAACGGTTGTAAGAAAAAATGTAATTTACTTTATTTTTCAACCGCCTTAAAAAAGAGGTTCTCATTTCGATTGTATTTTCTTTTTTTATACTTGTCAACTTAACTAATTGTCAACCCTCGGTCTAGAACTCTTTAACCGATTTGTTGATTTTTTTTTTATCGTCATGTTGGGCGCAGTAGCTTTTTGTCTGAAGTCGAATATATGTTCCAAAATTAGAACTATTAACATTGTAGAAGCTAGATGAAGCACTAAACAACGTTTTACGACATCTTGTAAATACAATGATAAATTTTAATTAAGATAGGTCACTAAGTATAATCTATTTATTTGTTATACCAGTACTATATTTACTTTTGTTATTATGTTGATATATGTAGGACATTGCGCTTCTTTATTATTCACGACAATACTGTATTAACATTAAAATAAATCAAATTAGCACTGAACGTAACAGCAAATATCAATACTAGTATTTGCATGTTTACAAACAACTGCAGCGTACACAGTTCAATATTTATTTAATGCAATAACATCAAAATACCTCGAGCTAACAAACACAATGTTTGCAACTTTATCAGTAAGTTTTTTTCGGCTGATAATAATATTTTGACTACGTTCAATAATATTCATCCTCGATTAAAAAACTTTCAACGTCCCAAAACGGGTTCTCAAAATGAACCGAATATAATTATATTACTCTAACTTAACTCTTTTAATAATTATTATACCAGCCTGTTAAGTCCTATTGCTGGTATCCCGTATTGGGAACGGGTTGAACATTGATCACTATGCTAGCTCACTGCTGGTGGGCGATTCCAGATGTCAATTTTTTAATCCAGGTTTCATCGCGAAATTTTCCTTCTTCATTTGTGATGAAAAAATTGTGATGTCTTACGACAATTAAGAAAGTACATATTTGCCTATGGGACGCCGAGGTGGGTTCGAACCAGCACTTCGTCACAAATCCATGCATAGAATCGCATAGCATAAAATCCTCAGAACAAATCTACTTACGGTTCAACATGATTCTTCTCTTTGAAGGCAATCATCTTGTTTATCTCATCTTCCAGATTGCAGGTGGAACCGCGTAGCTTGGCGAGAGAACTCTCAGCTCTCTCTCTCTTATCCTGCTGCAGGAGGTAGTTCGGAGTCTCCGGTAGAAGCAGCATGCCGAGGAATGAGAGAATCGGAACCGTTGCACTGATGCCTGCGAGTATATTCCATGATGTCACACTGCCTATTACGTACTGGAAAAGAGATATTTGAAGTTAGGACACATAATCAGAAGGTCCAAACACAGAGTCAAGAGTTGTCAAAAACAGGAATTTGCAAGACAATAAGGATTGGTATGAAAAAGGTTGATCCCTTAAAGCACACAAAAAATGCATGGGATTGAGCTGATCGCTAATAGAGCTGTCTATTGCTGCCCGGTTATCTTCTGCATGCTGACATGTGTTTTGCATTTTGCATATGATACGTTTTAATTAATTGATGACATGTTTTGTGCTTTTGCATATACATTTATACAATTTTTGACATATTTTGTGCTTTTGCATATAATGTTTACCGAATTATTAATTTTATTTTATTTTTTTATTTTTCAATCTTTTTTGCTTTTATTTTATTTTATTGTAAGTATAAACTTTATGCAGGTATATGTTAATTGTAGTTTCTCAAACTGGCGATTTGAGTGAGATTATTTGTTTTTTTCCCTTGCTCAGATCGATCTGGTACTTTCTTCAAAAGGCCAGTCCAAAAAAATACCGTGCATTGGTTTATACATATCTATTCGCATTGAAATTGTCTGGACTTTAAAAGAGACTGTGACCCCTTGAGTTTGTTTCGACATTTCTTCTCAGGGTAGTCAGATAGGAAATGTCGACTCCAGCGTTCTCAAAAAAATAAGAAGACATGTAAAAGTGATGATACATCCTACTTACAGAATAAATGATTTCATTTCATTTCATTTCATTTCATTTCACGATTTCATATTGGTTCTTAAAACGCTTTTTCTAGGTGTCCGAAACAGAATAGGCATGGCAAGTAATGCAAACATATTCATATGCCTTCGTAACAGGACCAGTATGATATCACACAAGTTTCAACAACATCCAAACTTGTTTCTCCACTTAACCCAGTCTTCGGGAAAGTCTAGAAATCTTTGCAAGCAATTTGCCGAGACGTCATAGCTGCAAATTTTGCCCAAAATATTTTTTGGAAGACACACCTACTTCTAATTAATTATGCTATCGGAACCTTATCATGATGTATGATCGTTCCGCAATACTTCGTCATGTCGTAGAGTTTGCTCTTAAAATATTGCAAGTTATTTTCGCTGTTTTTGTTTGCCTTCAAGTGACAGATCTATTTTGCTTGGATCAACATTTTGCGTCCAATTATGCCTAGTTATCGCGGTGACAGCGTGACTCTGTCGTGACTTCTTAAGGTGAAGTGATTGATAATGTCAATATGGATTTGCAATTTTGACGTCATATGCAAACAAATACCGGGACAATCAATAATAAGAATTTTGCGGATATCGTAAAAAAAATGTAAGCGATTTTTTATTTTTGAAAAATTCTTTTTTGTCGGAACCGCGTTCTCTGTTGTTTGTAAAAACCTTGAACCAACTAAAGAAAATATATTGTGCAGTTAGTGTCATAAAACTTAATGTAGACCATTACTGCTAAAGTGGAGATTTCTATACAAATGAAGACGAAATCTGATACTTTATGGCGCCTTTCGTAGCAAGGTGAAAACAAATTATATATTTTTTTATCAGTAAATTAATAGATTGTAGAATTACACGCATTTGATTTGAACAATGTAAGGTAAAACAGAAATTGTGCTCTACAATATGGTGGGTGAAGCTCTGACCTCCTAGCTAGGCCATAAGATAATTCAACTATTTTATGTTCAGAAATAATTAAAGTAAAGTAAAGTAAATTTTGCCAAAATGTTTTATTAAACCAACTCAACCCTAAGCGACGGCATTTTTATATCTGTAGCGAGCCAAAAAGGGTCCATTAAAAAAACAATTTCTTGGTAAATTAATATAGCAGTGCATAAACATTAATGTTGACCGCTAAATTATTTTGCCGCCAAGTCATGTGATTTCTTGATTGGTATAATTAATGAAGGTTCATGACTAAGTAGTTAGACCGTTAGCCGGCAGATATTAGCGCGCGCGATTTTAGCAAGTCTTAATGGTCGCTAATAAGACGCGTGCTTGATGTGTAGTAAAATATTTTGTCTTTCAGGTTTTTGCTATACATTGCCATGTTTATAAAATGATGTAGGAAAGAGAGATTAAAAAAAGGCCTACGAATTCAATAATAAGAAGACTTTTATCACTACTAGTATGCTAAAATATTTCATTTTCATTTCAACCTATAACCTTCCACTGCTAAAAAGAGACCTTGGAAAAAAGCGTTACCATCCCATATAATAACGCGCAAATACAGTTTGTGGGGCAAAGTGCGTTATATTGCCCAACATCTTACCCACCTTCTTTGTTTACCAAGCTTAAAGCATCATTACATTCAGTAATTACCTGTATCAAAACTCCCGTAGAGACACCGACAGAGGCGAGAGCCCCCAGCATCCCTCTGAGATGTGGCTGAGATACTTCACAGGTGTACACTCTGGCCGGAGCACCCACCATACCCGATCCGAATCCGATCATCAGTCGTCCTGAATCACAAATGTTATTTGATTACATTTTAATCTCTTACATTCTCAATTCTTTATTGCGTTACATTAGTAAGGTTATCTTAGGTCAACTTTGTATAGTTATTTCAGAAACAGCACATTTATTAGCGTTTACTGCAAGCTCCGGAAGAAGTTAATTGTAGCTTTAGGAGCAATGTTTATTAATTGCGATGACCAAAAATCAAGCAAAAATCCACGAGCATACTCTTCATTCATTTCATGGCATTCAGGGTAAAGCTGTCTTATATATCTAAATACAAGAGTCGCGCTTTCGATCCCCGCGTAAGACAATCTTTTGTGTGATCCACGAATAGTTGAATGCACTACTGCATTTGACTTGCATTTTTATGAAACTTCCCGTGACGGAAGCAGTAATTTCATTAATGCAGGACTCGTATTTAAAAATATATATACAGGGATTGATTGTCTATATTAATTTCTTACCAGCGTAAATCATAGGAACATTCTGCGCGAAGGCGATCAAGAGCCAGCCGAGCATCAATGGGATCTCTGTGATGATGAGCGTCCTCCGGCGACCGATGTTGTCCATTAAGTAACCGCTGAGAAGACATCCTATTGGTGTGCCCGCTGCACTTAAACTCGCTGAAACAAAAACATACAATTTAAGAATAAACGTATTAAATTTAAGGGGATCACACTTTACTGAAGGTCAGAAATTGTTCTAGCTTTCAAGTTTCAGCTCATAATGTCTCCCCGTGGTTACGTTCTGGTCTCTAGAGTTAAGATAGGCTGTTATTTCATTTTAAATCGAGAGTTACACGAAGCGTAGAAAAAATATCTGGTTTAACAGTAAATCGTGTTATCTTCGTATAACTAAAAGTTGCAGACTAGTTTCTACCATCCTTTAGTCATAAGTCAAAGATCATGGCTTGTTTCAACTATCCTTCAGTTCTACAGCTAATATATATATATTTATACGAGTAGGTGCATGCAGCAGGAACACTGTCAGAAGGATACTTGTCTACCAAGCATGTATATTGATGAGTGCGGAAGTTTATATTAAGTAACGTATTACGCAGATGTACGGGTAATTTATCTTGCAGTGTTTACGGAGACTAATCTAGAGATAATGCTTTAGTATGGATGGTGCGATCATTACATAAGTCTGATAAGAGTAATGAACTGGATATCTCACTGCGCAATTGTAACTCGCGAAATATTTTATGAGGAAAATTTTGGCGCACTTTGGAACACTTTGGACTGATATTATAAAAAAAACTTTTGTGAATGTGTGAGTAATATTATGTGTGTTTGCTATCTCAACAATGGCTGGATATATTTTGTGTAGAAATAGAGACTCTTTGCAAACCCATGAGCGTTTATAGGAAACCGTGGTAAATATCAGGTCTTATAAAAGTCAAATCACAATCCTTAATTAAAAAAAAAAACTATTATTAAGTAAGGACTATTATAAGTCATGAGGACAACACAATTCCCATCTTTTAATGTCATTCAAATGAAATTGATGATGATGAGGAAAAAGAAACAAAATGGAAGAGTAAAAATTCTTACCGATCCAACTAGCCTGATTATCATTAATGTGTATAAAAGAATCTGGACTCTTCAACTGCGGTAGAGAAGTAGCGGAAAACCCGAAAGCCATTCCAGTATTGATGGTTCCGAGGTTGGCGACGAAAGATGCCAACACTTGCTTAAGTGCTTTACCCCTCCCTGCCTTGCTTGCTTTCTTGTCAGGGATCGGGGTCTTCGTGATGGTGGCGGATACTCCATTCTTGATGAATGGCACCGAATCGTTCCTGGAACAATAACGAGGAATAAATGAGATGTGGAATTAGGGTTGACAGTACAGCCGTTGTTGAGGATATTTGTTTTTCCTATTCCCCTTTGTACATTGTTTAACAGGTGGCTTCATTATAGAGGCACTCGACATACAGAAAACCACCAAAAAAACAATCAATTGAAAAGCCATATGGAGAATGCTTTAACAGTGAAGCATTATGCAGCATTTGTAGTTTTTGAAAACTAATCAACACTAAATTAAGACCCTACAAACATCGTGCCAATCGCAGTTTCCTCTTCAGTGTCTTTGAATGTTTTGTACTCGTCTAGTTTCTTGGCTCAGTGAATTTGACAACTTATTAAATTTAACATTGAACAATAATAAAGAATCTAAATTAAGTTGTGAAAAACACCGGAATTACCGGAAATAATGAATTCCTACTTTGTAAAGTCATGGTTCATGAGTTAATCGTAACAGCTGTTCCCGTCACCAATTTAATTCATCAACTCACCATAAACCGTTCCAGTAAAACACTATCATTGTTAAAGACCTCAGTAAACAGTGCTAGGGTTATCTCCAACTGATAACATCACCTTCTCGACCCCCTTAAACTCTTAACCCTCACTCACCAACTACATTTTACAAGTCCAGCGTTCAATGTGAATTCATTGACATGTAAACTAAGTAATTGTTTTTAAATGTTTAAATTATACACTTCTTGTATAACTTTGTCATTTTATGGTAATAGACTCAGTTCTGCTGTTTATGACAGAGAGGAATTTCTTGTGTTATTATTTGAACTGGTTATGATTGTCACAACAAGAATGCGTGAAGGCATGTGACATGAAGATAATAATTGACTGCCTGTTGGTTTGTCAATAGCAAAACTTATTATACTTAGATTTTCTTCTCAACTTTTTAGACCTATTATCAAGAGCAGGTGAAAATCTGTTTCTGATATAATTGTCTGAATGCCTTAAAAGAGTTTTTCTTTTGTACGCTATTCACACAACGCCATTTAGACTTAAATTAAGCAGAGCTTATTTTATGAGTAATAGAGAACTGATAAACACAAACATACATATTAAAGATAAATTACCCAGACACCCAGGCTACGAAAATAGGCTTCGAAAAAAACACACATTTGTGCGATCTACGAATACTTGTCATGAGTAAGGGTATCTTTGAGCATGTTATTTGAATGTTTTTGAACCAATCCCCTACCCTCGACACAAGTAATAAGGCTATTCTTCCATACGATCTAAATTTCCGTAGCCCATTTCAACGGAAATATTTTGGTAAGGCCATCTAAACTGATACTTCATTCAAACGACTCCTTATCAACATTTTGGAGTTAAGCACTCCAGTCGGGTCAACAAAGAAAATAATTAAAACGTGAGCGCGTGATAACAGACACACGACAGGAGATAATATATTCAGTATCATCATTTAGTGACTATCAAACAAAATTAACTGGCAAGGGGCTTATCATTGCAAACCAACTAAGTAGTTGTTTAGAGGATAATTTACGAAATTAATTTTGTTAGATTTCGACGGTCGATAGTAGGTCAAATTAGGTAAGCTTTGTTTGGCAGGGAATCCTCATGGATAACGAGAGAGGAAATGGGTAGTGTCAGAATCTTTCTGAATAAACCTATACTATGTACTACATCATCCACGTTATGATGCGTTACATGATGAGGCTTTTGCCCATTAGTGATAGACTTATACCGTGATATTAATATTTAACTCACATTATGACCATCCCTATTATTATACTACTTATGTACATACATATATCGTGACTGAACGAATCGCCAACATTTTATTGAATTATTGGAACCATCGAAATCAAAAAGTTAAACATTAAGCACTTCTTTGGCACGAAACGACTTGCTTAAATTAACCCGCTACTGCTGATGCTGATGTAAACATAAGTCTATAAATAACAGCACTTCGATGTCATATTGTTCCCAAATACCCAATTGGCCTCATATCGAGCATCGTGGGGGTTAACGATGACGTCACAACTGTAATACTAACTTACGAGGAGACGATTAATTTAACATATACTATTTGTTTACATATTGCTGTTTCGTTTAGTTACGTTATGTCTCGCGTTATAAATTGGCGAAGAAAAAACATTACATTCGAATAAAAACAAGTTAGCCTAGGGTTTTGAAAAATTGACGTTGTCCGAATCGTAACCAATGCGTATAAAACGATTTCACGACAATCACTCGAGCAGTTTTTGAAGATTTCAATAATGTACAAGGTGACACGAGAATTGAATGCATTAGATATGAAATATGAATGGTACTTCCTTGGAACTTGTAAGAGTTAGAGGGAGAAAGACACCATCGTTCCCTAACATTTGGAAGTTGGTTTAGAGTTCTAGCCCTTGAAACAAACTTGGATATTTTAAATGCCCATAGCTTAAAGCAGTTGGGTTCATAACAAATCGAGACATGATAAAGCATCAACTGCCCAAAAATGAAAATTAACTGAGCCAAAAGACCACTAATCAAATATTCAGTTTGTGTTTTATTTTAAAACGTAAATCACATTGAATCAGGGAAAACAGCGCATGATGCATATTCATGACGCAGGTATTATTAAAGGAAAGGCCAAAAGATATGGCGAAGCAGTAAAAAAGCGATAAATTACATATACAACCTTATTGGAGGATACTCATTTAGACTGCTATTGATATTCATTGTACATTGTATTTACTGAATGTAAAATATCAGTCAAGGTGTAAATTACTTTATAACTCTTAGTTTTTTTTTCAAGGTCATTTTGTAAATAATTCCGTAGTTCCGAAATAAACGGAGCAATATTACGGCTCCCTTATCTGTCCGTCCGTCTATCATCTGCATGTATCTCATTAATCGTAAGAAGTTTTCACAGATGTATTAAAAATTGGAGTAAGCAACAATCATATTTTATTGGTGACCATTTCGTTTGCAAAATTATATGCAACTCTTAAGTAAAGTTAACAACATTTATTAATATAATATTTCAAGCATTGAAATGAAACTACTTTTAGGGATTTTATCGCGGTTTAATGTTTGATTTTAGTTCCCGACGTTTCGACACCTTTGCAGGTATCATTTCAAGCACTTTACAACGGAAGTATTTAATTAATCTCAATCTTGATTAAAACTACAAAGAAAGTGTTTACGTACGTTACGACCTTAAAACGTGATTTAAAGACACGTGTTTGCCAAAATGTATTTACTTAATATTCGTTCCGTAGTACAAACGTGAACGTTTAACAAACACAGTCAACCTTGTTACTGCACAAATATCATAAATTAAGTATAAGCTTTCCTTCTTCAAATAAAGAAATGATTTTACAAGGAAATTAAGTCATATAAACGAATTATCATATTTTATAAAACGACAAATGTCTTTATGCTCTACTCATATTACAAATGCAGTTTTTTAATATTATTATTGAGATTGTAGAGATAACATGGATTGAGACAAAACATTTTTTTTTTATCTAGTCATGTGTCGACTGTCCACTTATTGCAAGGAAGAATTAAAAGCGTCTATAATAAAATCAGTCAAATGCGAGTCGGATTCGCGAAGCATACGGATAGGGTTAAGGTAAACAAATCTAAATAAATTTCTGAGTTTACCCTCACTTTTTTACCCACCAAAAATTTATAACCGTTATGGCCTGTACTTGAAATTGATCTTTATTTGTAGTATTTGTGTCTACAGTCTCTGTAAAAAAAATATCTCTCTAACGGTTTATGAGATACAGGTGAGTAACGGACGGGCGGACAATCGAAGCATTCCTAACCAGGTTCCATTTGTACTCTTTGGATACAAAACCTTAAAAAATGTATCCATGACGATTCCCACACTCGAAAGGGCTAAACCTACCGTCCTTCACTGGGTAATTGAGACCCTTCCTTAATTCACATTCAGGTACCAACATGCAAGGTATTCCGGTTTAGCAATCAAAACGGAAAAACATTGGAAACGTTGGAAAAGCGTCAGAAGGAGTATAAACTCAATAACCCTTATAAATTAACGCCAAGCCCATACAATTATCTATAACTACTTGACTACCATGCATTGGTGCAAAAGGATGCGTCAAGTATGCATGTTTTGCATTTAAATGAAGGTTTTAGTATAAACAGGTTTTTGAGCATAGGATCGAAATTACGCGAAAATCCATTCGAAGTGAATACTGTGCTAATTGATAAACGCAGGATTGTATGTTTAACCTTTTCAATTGTTTTGCAAATTTAACCTTTACTAATAGTCCTAAATACTACAAAATTAAGTGATGCTTATTTTACAGCTGTTCTTTATCTACTTGTATACATTTTATACGGGTTTACAAAACAAATTTTAGAATAAAACAATAGAGACACGCAACTCGCTTCATTAAAAAAACTAACAAGACCAAACAGGCAAAATATACACGTTGGTCTAGTAAAGAGAAAATAAATTGGGTGTAGTAAATGAACAGTCGTTTAAGTGACACCAATCAACACTTGGTGCGTGAGGCCGATCAAAATTGATAGAACTCTCATCAATGTCATCACCTTTTTATCATGCACAACACGAAACTCATTTCATCTGCATAATGGCGTACGTTTTGATCGGAAGGAACGCCTTGTTTTTGAGTCTAGAATAGTCTGGATGCTGTTTTTAAGCTCTAAGTGTATCTATTCTGATGTCCGCTTAAAATAGGTAGGTTATTAATAATTTACTATCTGTAAACTAGCAATAGAATAATAACAATCAAGTTATGTGGAAAATAGACCATTCTCGTTCAATTTCTACTTCTTTTTGTCATGATTCTTATAATTGTAATAAAATCAAATTATTTCATTTTATTTTGCTTTTTAATCAACTAAACCTCATCAAATATGAGCTTCTGTCAGCCAACAGTTTAATTTCAGGACCATAAAAATTATTTACCAAGTACGTAATGCGGCGGCTTTATTCACTTACTACCTGCTGCCCGCGACTTCGCCCGCGTGGTTAGAAGATATAAGTTATGATTTATACCTGCCTTGTTTTTCCACATTTTCCATTGTATATTCGCTCCTATTAGTCGCAGCGTGACATGATAGCCTAAAACCTTCCTCGACGAATGGTCTATTGAACCCAAAAATATTTTTTCAATGTGAAGCAGTAGTTCCTGAGATAAGCGCGTTCAAACAAACAAACTCTTCAGCTTTATATATTAGTATAGAGTATAGAGTATAGACAAAGGCTTTTTATATTTCAAGATCTAGATTCTCGAGTTTTCGCAAATATAACATAGAGTGACAATAACATTGATTAGTGGAAACTCCAAGAACATTTAAAAGATAACGCTATGCAATAAACTTTTGTATACTTGATTATGTACTAACATTTACACATTCCGTTATTTTAACCCTGGCACAAAAGATTGTCACATCGCTCCAGTTGTAGATGTTAAGTAAATAAAGAAATTAATGTCGGAGATTATTTTGTAAGAAAACCTGTTAAAGTGTTTTACACCGTGAAATATTCACAGGATTTAATTCAGTGGTTCCTTTTAAAGGGTAATTTAGGTTTACAAAACACTTTTCCTATTTGAAATATTGATTCGCTGTATCGAAGCCAAAATTAAAATCTTAGTTTTATGTAACCGTACAGACCTACTTCAATGTTTTGACGCTAGTCAGCTGTATTCTATTAGCCGCTTATCGATCAAATTTAGTTTATTTAATGTTGTTTTTATAATCAGTAAATAGTAATGACGCCAATTCAACTCGCGACCCCGCCGCGTCAGCTCATGATTAAGGACTGTGGTTGAGTCCGAAACTAGTGTAACTAGAGATATTCCGTTAAATATTGAATAAACCTTTGTTAACGAGCCGATGGGCTTTGGGTACTAAACATATGAAAACCAAACTTCACATCGATTCTTAGTAAAATATCTTCAGAATGATGAAAATAACAATAAGCGCAGTGCATACGTACCCGCGTTAGACATCAAAGGGCGGAAGCGGCGAGACTGTCGAAACTGCTTCCAATTGCCCTAATTAGCCAACCGGGGAATCGAAGTAGTGACTAGAACGTTCAAGTACATACTCTGTCTACCTAATTTATGCTACTAATGACGAAAAAGCATATAAAAAAGGATATCAGGCAATTTTACGTTTCTTTAAATAATACTTGTTACTATGGCCAACAACCATGATAAAAACAACGTAGAAAAACTTAACAATCACAATACCATTACCAATAAATACAACCAATTGGAAAAGTAAATAAAAATAAAATAGATAACTTTAATATAATAAATATGAAGCATAGTTTGTGACCATTTCGTTCAAATTCCAGCATCGTCCTTTCCCTTAGCATCAGTAATAACCAAAGGCAAACCTCAAACCACCAAAACCAAAATATTTTGAATCATCAATTAAGGAAACATGTATCATGACCCTTTCTGATTTGACAATTACAAGAATAAAACTCTCCTACTTCTCCAACCGCTACAGAAACATGAAAAAAAACTACCACAACTTCCAATACCTTTTCTACATACTTATTATCAAAAGACATTCACAATAAAATCCACATCAATTTAGCCCAAAAATATCCGAATACACAACAGATATAGAAACATAGAGATCCCCAATAATGTTGTTGAGGAACTTACGTAGCACCATAGTTTGAGGAATCAGATTTAGCCAGAAACTGGTCGGTCAAGGTCCTCCTAAGAAAAAAGAATGAAACATACAATGGTAAGACAGAAGATAGTAGAGATAGATCCAGACTTGTATTTGTATACTGATAGTTTACAGTTCTCTGTTACCAAAAAACCATACAAAAGAACATACATAACGCATGATCCAATATACTTTTGATACCAACTTCATAAGCATGATTTTCATAAATATCTGTTATAATCTATACTAATATATAAAGCTGAAGAGTTTGTTTGTTTGTTTTTTTGAACGCGCTAATCTCAGGAACTACTGGTCCAAATTAAAAAAAAACTTGATGTGTTGAATAGACCATTCATCGAGGAAGGCTTTAGGCTATAAACCATCACCCTGCGACTAATAGGAGCGAAGATACAATGGGAAATGTGAAAAAAATAGGGCAGGTATAAATCATGACTTATATCTTCTTCCGCGTTTCCAAGAGAACTCTTCAAAAGTCCGGGATAAAAACTATCCTATGTACTTTCTCAAGGTCAACTTTATATCTGTACCAAATTTTATTAAAATCAGTTCAGTGGTTTAGACGTGAAAACGTAACAGACAGACAGACATAGTTACTTTCGCATTTATAATATTAGTAGGGATCGCTATAGAAGAAATAATAAATGTACGCCCATACAGCAATGTTCTTGCTCTTTTAAAAGCGAGATAGCTCTCCCTTAGTGTATAGTTTCATCTCATTTGTACGAAGGCAACAGTAACACTTCTGGAAGCGTACAAGAAATTAAAAGTTTCCAAAAGTTGTCTAATATTCAAAAGTCCATTACATATAAGTCAATTCTAAGCGACACAGGTATATATATATATATATCCCAAGAGTCTTCAGAATCCAATTTTGACGCTAGGCGAAGAGCCATAAATATCAAAGCCACCGCAAACTTTATTGCATATACATCGAAAATTCTTAACAACAAAAATAGATTCAATGTAAATCAAAAGAACGAATATATTACGCAATATATACGTAGACCATTCCGAATACTTTAAATCAAATTTTTGCTTGCTAAAAATAAATCTCTAACGCAAATTCATTGCAGGCTGGAAAACGGATTGAATGACGTCAGAAGATAAAAATATTCTTCTGTTGCGTGCCAATATTGTTGTGGAAAATGCAATAAAACATTATTGGACTAGCTCATTTATTATAACATGTTAATTAATAGCTAGTATGTCGTTCAAAGCGTGTGAAGTGACATTGATTAGAATTAATATAAATTGTACGTCGATCTATTTCCTTCTAAATTCCTTTTGTGCGGTACCTACACATTACAGATAAGAAAATTGATTTCATTTCCATTGAATTTATAATTAATGTGAAATTTCCATTTGCATATCACAGTGCCAATTTATTCAATATGAAATTTAAATAAATAAGCTTAAAATATCAAAATCAAAAAGTTTTTATTTCAAATAGGCCGCTTCTCAGGCACTTTTAAAACGTTACATTACTGACTCTAGTTGCACGGTTCCAAAGTGTCATTCTTATGGAGAAGAACCGGCAAGAAACTCCATCCCATATAAAATAAATTTGTTTTTCTCTGATCAAACCACTTGATAAAGAAGGAGGTTCTCAATTCGTTTGTATTTTTATGTCTGTTACCTCCGAACTGACTTTCGGACTGGATTACCTGATTTTATTGATTCCTTTTTAAATTAACGTGACATAGCTGTCATTATAGCGATCAGTTTCATCAATTTTGGCTCAGTCGCTTTTTATTTAACGTTTTTGTTGTTATATCGTCACCAGCAACAAATTTAAAACAAAAATTATAAAATGAATGAAGACGAGAATCAAAATATCATTCTCACTACGCAAATTTAAAAGATAAAAAGGTATTCGTAAGACGATGAAAATTGTCAGCAGTCACGTCACATTTTATCTTTGCCCGCATCACGCGTTACTTATCCTAATATTTAAATAGTTCAAAATATTTGGTACCATTTTTATCTACCCACAAAGTTTTCACGTATGAACGACCTTGCCAATGATAAGTACCATTAGAAATATTAAAGTACTGCAATACTTATCATGAAAAAGTAAAACAAATTGTTCACAGAAATTTTAATTTTAAAAATTTTCGTAAATACTTTAGAGTTTTGCTTTCTGTCTTTACTTTAAACAATGTAGGTATTAAAACTAATATTTAAAAGAGCGATGCTCTTTTACAGCATCTATTCAAAGTATGTAAAAGAAGAAAAATATTATTCATTTTTACTATTATCATTAATTTAATACTCACGCCAAGAACGGAGTACTAACAATCTCTAAAAGTCAGACTGCTGTTATGAAAGAGAGACACTGATCTATGTTATATTTTCCATAACTGCTGACATTGAACACCAACAGAAATTGTGACATTACTAGTTCAATAGCTTCATAAATGGTACGGAACATGCCATTAAATAACAGATAAATATAACTACAAATAAGTATTTATCACAAAGACTCCGTCAATAAATTTAGAAAGAATTCGAATAATTAAAGTCTAAATATAGAATAGTTAGTTGAATGTCAGTATGCAATGTTACCCACATCGCTGACCCCAATACCGTTGTAATCTATTATAAATACTATGTTAATTATCGTACTGGCTAATTAAGAAGACAAATAAAACCATGTTTTGTAACAATGTTAGTCATTTGTGTCCTTTTCCACGCTAATACGATCAATTCAGAAGTAAGTGTGTATGTTTGTTACCTCTTCACGTCCAAACGGCTGAACTGATTAGTATGAAATTTGGCATGGAGCTACCTGACACCTTGGATAAACACATAAGCTATTTTTAAAGCACTTTTTTATCCGGCTTTTTTTATGCACGACAATGTTCTTTGCAGATATTACCGACACCCAGGCAGGCGAATCCGCAAGCAATAGCTAGTTTGTCTATAAATACTTTCAAGTCTAAACCTGCAGTATTATCGCCTTTTTTTTTTGCATGATAAGGAACATAATGTTATTCACAAATGCGACTGGAAGTGTCAAATAAATAAACGCCGAAGCTTTTTTACAGGTTTTATGTAAATAATATCTAAGAGAAAAATAATAAGGGTAATATTTAAAACATTGACAGATAGAATATTTATCTACAGAGAGTTTAGTAAAATCTTATAAAACCATTTACGTATTGACATAACAAGATAATCGAATATCTGTCAATAAGTTTCAAGTGACAAATTCGATAGTATTTTCCATCTTGTAATAGGAGCGACCTGCGACAATACTTGTAATTTTTGCTTAAATTGTCAAGATTAGGAATCAAATTGTCTTAAACCCTTAAAACGTGATTCGAGCCTGAAATAACACTAATGGGTTAATTCTCCAGCATTCACGTGCGGAACATTTACATCTTTAATGTGTGCCAAGTCTGAGCCAATATGTAATACTGTTTCTATTTGATGATTTGCCGATGTTTTTATTGCCTGATTGTTGTGTAATATAGAATGACAATTCAGCATATAAAAAAAAAAGATTTTAGAGACTTCCAACTAAAGTTTCTTCTGCATAAGAATAACATTTTGAAAACGTGCGCCTAGTCACAACTGTACATTTTAAATGTTCATACTTGCAAGAAAAAAGTGCGTACTTTTGTGAAAACACAGATATAAGTTTGCAAAAAAGGTGGTGAAATAAAATCAGACCCATCTGACCCATACATGTTTTGCCAGCAATAGGCGTACAACATTTTTACAAATATTTAAAGTGAAACGTCTGAATTTAGTTTAATTTTATCGCGGAAATGTCCTAATTTGTCACTCCCAACATATACAGCTAATAATTAAACGTTCGTTCAAATAATTTAATGTAATTCTTGCAGAAAATCTCTCAGCGACTGAGCATAAAAGGCACTCCGAGATTTCGCTACGAATATAGACTGTGTACCAACATAAATCTTTCAAATATTATTTACATTAGTCAATACTAAAAATAGAGTAATTGCCATCAGTTTTGGAACACGTTCCAAAACAAAATAACAACGTATGCCAAGCTTTAAAACGGATAAAACTGTGTTTTAATTTTTTTTTGTAATTTACTACTTATTAAGGAAATAATTAACTTCTGCTTTTATTTGTAATCCTTCGCCCCTCGAAGAACAGTATCCAAGACGCGATTAAACAATGCTGTTTTTAGTAATATCATATCCATATGAACAGCAACAGCTGTAGCCATGTTGAACCTGTCTATCGTAAGATCCGCAATGTATTAATGTTCACTTAGGTTTATGAGGCGTTGGGCCGGGAGGCAGGTAACGACGGGCTGATGGCAATGCAGTCTAAACAGTACGTATACACTTCTGAGTGCATTATACTTATGGCAATATGCCGCGAGACCAATCGATGCTGGCAAAGGTAAACATTAGAAAACAACTGAACATTTTTGAAGTATGAAGATGTAAAACGTGATTCGTTATGTAAGATGCAATTTTTACGTTGTTAAAAGTTCATTCTATATTTTTAGTGACCAATTTTTATGAAATTGTATATGCATATTTAGTATGTCTAAAAATCGGCTTATATTTATTTTCCACGCCCAAGAATTACTTCTAAAAAAAATCGCTTTTCTTTCCGCAACAGAAATTCGCCAGAAAATTATTTATATGGCAAACCAACGCTTATAGTAACATGATAACATCTCGATTACCACTTTAATTTTAAACTAACGACCAGCTTCCATTGTTTTCCAAAGAAAATACTAAAATTCCCCCCTTTATGGGAACTATAGATAACAACAAAACAACCGTAATAGTTCTCGCATATTTATCGCAATAAAAACAGTATTTAATGGTTTATGTATGAGCACACCCACAACATACCGTACTAATACATAAGTATATATGTATGTATGTATGTATAATGTATGTTGTGATAGGGAACTCGTGTTGGGTTAATAACGTGTTGAATTACATTACTAAGCTATCGTATATAAACATTTATGTAAACCGGTCTAAAGTAAATAATACGGTAAAAGATTATATTAAACTGTACGAACATTATTTACTGAAGTTTTGTTTATAGAACTCCGTCTATTGATCTATTTATAATCAATAGTTTTGATAAAGCGATTTCATTCTGAAATAAGTGAATGTTCTTGGTTTCATGTTAGGTTTCTTGTTTGAATATCTGCCAATTTAATAGCCATTTCATGTATGATATACAGGTAACAATCACTGTAATTTGGTTTATATTATACCTTAGATTCAATACTTCAATAGTTACGCCTGGATGTCGGTTATAGCTACAAAAATATGACCCTCCTCCAACAAAGTCGAATAAAAGTAGTATACGTGTGAATCAAAGGTACAGCCGTTTGGGCGTTAACAGGTAACAAAGACACACAACATATTAAAACATAAAAAAACTCGCACAAATACTTTCACATTATTTTAATTACATCTTGACATAATTCCAAAGAAAAAATATCTCAATAATCTTCCTCTTTAACTTCCAAACGTTACAAATCATCTTATAACGTCATGAACTATAAAAAAAAACATTAAAAACAAGTGCCGGAGATTCGCAAAGCCTATGAACTTTTTATCAGCATATCGTTACTGATTAATGTTAAATCATCGACAAGTAACATGTTTTTGACAGGACTGTCACTATCTAAATACTCATAACACGATTGTACTGTAACGCGATACTGACAATAATTAAAAATACTGGAAATGCGATACTTTACTGGCAATGATATATCACTGTGGTTACGAGAGCACTGCGATTCCGCAATGTATTACAACTTCAAGATTTTTTTGAACCAGCAGTTATCCGCGGGCCCGATCGCTGAGAATCAAAAATGACCCCACCGAAACATAAAATCGGGAAAAAAACTATCCTATGTAATAATCCTGGTTATAAACTATCTGTGTACCAAGTTTCGTCTAAATCCGTTCAGTGGTTTTCGCTTGAACGAGGAACAAACATCCATACATACAAACTTTCGCGTTCATAATATTAGTAGGAGATAGGGTTGTTGGAATCAGCTGTAGCACCCGTTCTCCACATGGGAGGCATGTACCGGTCGGCTGACGTTTGATATCTACTATTTGTAACACCTGATAACAATTCGATATCGCGATTGTACGGTGTTTCTGATCATGCTGTCATCAAATGTAATTATTGTTTATTGATAGGATTATCTCGTTATAGGTGTGTTAACTGTTTTTTTTTTACGTGTTTTTATGGCAGCTTAAGAAAGCATTCGTTTAAAATGTAGAACACGTGTTTTAATACATAAATTGGGTTCTTTTTACACCCGGTTTTTTTTTTTCTTATCTGCCCATCGTTTCTATCTGTCATTATAGTGATTTTTTTCGTGTCTGTGACTCACATTTTCTGGGAAGTTTCTTATAGAAGAAAATATCGAATCGGATTTGCTACAGTAACGGTGTCATATAACTCATTTCCAACAAATTTATGATCATACCAACCTCCACTTTACATTATTTTTATTTTATTCCTTGTTATAGAGACAATCGAAATTACATTTTAAATGCCCAGCTAGGATGTAAATGAAATAGGGTATAGAAAAACAAGCCTCATTCGTTATAACAATGAAATATATAAAACCTTCTTATCTTCCGGACTTTTAATGAAGTCAGTATATTGTTATAGGTGTGTGAGTGTGAGTTGTCCCCGGATATATATATTTATATTATTGTACCTACCGAGTGTACGTGATTTTTTTTAAATTTGCATTCGTAAAACATTTCGTTGCAAAATCTTTCCCGCCGAATTCAATGTCAAATTTTGACGTTCCCTCGAATGTTTACAGTTTGGCACCACAATTCATTTCTCATTACCGACGTACATACGTCAACAGAACTATTATTTCAGTACGTTCCGAAATAACTGCCACGCCTACCTGAGTTATATAACTCCATTAACTCCAGACTTCTCAAATTTCAGCTTTTTCGCGTCTTAAACAACTTTTTTTAGCCAATACTAACAAAGGGGTGTGTTATTTTAGCGCACATAATGAGTTTTTATTTTTACTGCCAATGACAAGTGTTGTTTATTTTTCTTGCGAGGCGCCATTTTTTAGGGATCTTTTTGTTTGAGAATTAGAAATATTAATTATTTCGAGTTTTTTACCATCATTTTCGCGAATCCTACTCACACTTTTTCAGATTTTTTCTATCTACTTAGGTACATATTTAGTTAAATCTTTTGTAAATATTAAGCGTATCATTATAGCTGCATTCAGTTTCATTGTCACACGTCACTCGCGTGATTGCGGTATTTGTTTTTCGTCACATGTGACGAGAATACAAGTGTCGTTACTATCATGTTTTGTGTTGTAAGTAATATTGTAATTTGAATGAAGGGTTTTATATTTACAATGTTTTTTAGCCATCGTTTTTACCCAACGAAGACCGTAGTATGCTTCCGTGGTGATCAATGCTCAAACCTTTCTTACATGAAAAGAGGCCTGAGCCTAGCATTAAGACGTGTTTATATTATTATTCTTTTATTAGGGTAACATACGGTCAAGTAACATATCTAAGTAGGTTAAAGTATTAAATCGGGCGTGTGACTGGCCGATCTGCGTTGTGCATGCGTAAGCCACGCGGGGTCCTTAAACTCTGACACCTGGTTGTAAACCAATTATACGAAAGAAGAAGAAGAAATCATTATCTCCTCTCTTTTCAATCATATTCATCGATACGTTTCAGTTTTCTTTTCAAGGCTGTTCTGAATTTACAAACGAAAACATTTCTAGAATTATGACAAGGTTACATCCAACGAACTGACGTTATCCCTCCAAAATACATCTTTCATTTGATCCAGGAAATCCATTTTCTGGCCGTAAGAAACATTGATCACCACATCGTTGCACAGCAAACAGTGGCACAGCACGGGACTCTCGCGTGATAACAAAGGTATAAATAAACATCTCGTTTTGGCGTTTGGCACTCGCCACGGGAATGAACAAACGGACGAAATGGACTTTGTACAAAGATAAGGAATTGGCGGGAATTTAGAAGACGCGCCATTCTCGTGATCTTAAGATTTATTGGTCGGGTTTTTTGGATGAATACATATAATTTTGCTCTGGTAATTGGATGAAAATAGATTTGGAACAAAGTCGCAGACTAAGATTTATTTTCTCTGTGTATGAGAAAATTAGTCATACCCAAGTGCAACAAGTCTCGTTGTGATATAGCCACTTTTCCTGTATAGCCAGCCAGCCAGAAAATTATCAGAATTACTAGGTTCCTCCTAAATATACCTAATCGATCATTTAGTTTTGGGACCGTGGAAAAAGTAGCTTATCTAGCAGAATTCTACTAAAGACAGTGGAGACCACGAACACAGGAACACGTTTTTTAATATTGTACGACGACATTACGAGTTTTTTTATTGATTGGTTCCAGTTTTTGCTGACTACATATTTTTTAAGCGATTTATCATTACCTAGGACCATTGAATACTCGTATCTTATTACAAAGCGTGGACTATTTATCATACTAGGTTTAACTTACAAACAAATGAACTAAAGAAAAACTTATTACAAAATGAAGTTTAACACTTGTGCTTGGACTATCCATTAAAAGACCCGTTTAAATATGGACAGATGATTAAGTTACTTTAAGACCAAATACTCCATCACAAGGTATCACTAAGTAGTTACATGTTACTTAAACTTCACCCAACCTTGGACTGCCATAATCTTTATAACTATTGACAATGTCGATGAAAGTTATCTAATTTTCCAGGAAACATATTCAGTGACATTTATTTCAGATATGCATTTAATATCTTTAAATCTACATAGTATTGTATCTGTTGATGTTGTTGACAGACTGTCAGATGTTACGATTAACACCTGTTAATAGAAAATGGTAATCTTGCAGTTGATAGGTGATAACTTCGGTTATGAACTAGCTGATACGTGCTCACTTCACTGTAATTTTTTATTTGATGGCATATTACTCAAATAATGTTACTTTTCATAGGTAAAATAATTTTCAAAATATGATCATTAGGGCTTTAGATTATTCCCTACAATTACAAAAACTGAACAAATTTTACTTCTGCACAAGATGAAATAAAAATTGGATAAAGCCCCTGATAGTAAAAACTTTTGCCCCCACAACTTTAATTGGCTGGACCGATATTTATCAAACATTATCTATCTAAGGTCTTAAGAACACTCACACATAATAAACTTTTAATACAAAAGAAACTGAATTGAAATCGCTCAATCTGTTCGGGAATTATAAAGCCACAGACAGACAGACAAACACGTCAATTTTTTCTTTACGGTAAATCCTACAATTAACGGACCGCCTAGACAGTACTTCATCGCATTTGCGTTGTCACAAATAGACAACTTCAAATGCTCCGTTCAAAAAGTATGTACATGTCTGTTGTGAAGTGACATGACTTTGACATGTCAGTTCAATACATTCAAGCTAATCATTAGCATCCTAGTACAAGTTAATCTAGGATGTAAACAAGAGCCTTTTTGATCTGAAAGATTTGTATTTTTACCTTACCACCGATGTATCTATTTGTTTAGTTAAAATTACTGTGAAGACTTATTTAGCCAAAGGAAAGAATATCGCGAGTGAGTAGCAATATACGGCAATGAGAGAGTGTTGTGATCAATGCTTTCAACCTTTCCGAATTCAATTCGGTTTTATAATGGTACTTTTGAACCAGACCAAGAGTCACTCAAGCCTTGTTTCAACTCATGCCACTACACGAAGTGGCGCTAGTATCGTTCTAGAGAAACCAATTGATCTCAAATCGATTGAAATACAACTCGATTCCGTATTACATTTATAACAGGGTCCATATACTAACTATATTATGTAGCTCCTTTTCAACACATAGAGTTCAATAAAAGTATTGAGGATAGTTTGGTATTACATATATGTAGGTACATAATAGAATTATTATAAAGGTATCGCAACTCACGCTATATTTTTCGCGTGATCTAAACAAGCGTTTGGACTGTGACGTCAGCCTGTCAGACCAAAATACAAGCACTTAAGGTTTTCATAATCGTCGCGTTATTAATCAATCTTCGAGTGATTAGGTAATCAGAATGTGTGTATTTTGTTTATGATTAATATTGTTTACTTTTACGGATAAAATTAGATTGAAAGGATGGGGTGGGTTAAAATAAACTTAATGTGTGTAGTGTTTAAAATAAGTATTCATGGAAAGATTTTATTGTCAGTGTTATAAAACTTAACGCTTCTTTTTTTTGCTCTTTAGGAAGGCCTCTTTCGTTTTTTTCGGATTATTGACTGTTATTAACGGGCTGTTAATTGTTTGGGGTGTGCTGTCAGTAGAATTGCCAATTGATCGTTACAAGAAAATTAAAAACCTTATAAATTATCCTAAGTTCATCAGAGGTAGAAACCATTTAGATCACAAAATACGTAATGTAGGTATAAATATATCACCCACGTATCCATTATTTAAAACACGTAAACGCAAATTATTTTCAACAAAAAACCTCATTCAATGAATCTAAAAAACATGATAAATATCTTCAGACTACGCATTCAAACTACCCACATTCAGGATTTTTTGCAAACACGTGATTTACGTTCTGTAATAGAAGCAGTGCCAAGAGCATGCAAGGTGAAGGGCAGTGGCTCAGAGCCAGATCTTTCACCGACGCAACGTCCGCACGTGAACCGGTCGACAACCCTAATGACATTTCCTACCAAAAATAAAGCTTACCTACCCTCAAAATTTTACATAATTATTTTGATAACGATGATTGTTTTTTTTGCCTTTTGATGTAATTTTAAGATTGACTGATTTCTTATGCTCTTAAATGTTTTTTATCCTACCCATATAAAAAATCGGACCATTAAGGCCGTATTCTGTATCCTGATCCCTATAACTGAGGCTCCACTGTCCATTTATCTGCCCGTTCATCCATCACCAGATAGTTATCCTGTGAACCGTGATAGCTAGACATTTTTCACAGATGAAGTATCGATGCGGCTAGCAAAAGAAATGAAGGTGTGTAACTCAAAATTTATTTCTCACCCAACTGATTTGTTTTTCTTTAGCCTATGTGTATAGGGCCTTCTGTCTTAAGCCCGACTCGCACTTGACTGTTCTATTATTTTTATTTTACAAACATTATTAAAGGCGTCCATACTTTCTTTCCTACTACATTATCTTAACAATGACATTGAGTAGAGAGGTATTTACCTATATTTAAAATATTATATTGTCACGTCAATCATGGATTTATAAATATCAGGGCTTTAAAATGTAGTGTTTATCAATGAATACTAAAGGTCTACGACTCGTTATCATGTCCGCCCTTTGCAAAGTATTATTTTGAACGCGTGTGAGTATATTATTGACATGTGACATGTTTATATTAAATACTCAAATACTTACTTGAAGATGAATTTATTGTAATACTAGGCTTTATACATCCCACTGCTGGGCACGGGCCTCTTTGCGTGTAGGAAAGGTTTGAGCATTCATCAATACAAAAAATGCCAAGATGAATATTTACACATTAGAAATTATCCCATCGAAAAAATATCTACGTATTACTATATATGTGTTAATCCGGGTAAAAAAATTCCATTGCCAAATTTTGCCAATTTTTGATTTTGGCGTAAAAGAGTAACAAACATCAATCCAAAATTTCAAAATTAAATTTCTCAAAATTAGTTTATTTTCAATTATAAATTTGATATATTAATACAAAGAACTTACACGTCTACTTCATATGGCATGGCACAGTCTACAAATCAATTTGAAATATCATTAAAATAAATGTTCTCAAAGCTATTCAGAGAGTGATAGAACTGCATGCATTAGCTAATTGGCAACAAGATAACACTAACAATCTGTTATTACTTTATTAATTATAGTTATTAAACATATCAGTGATAATCAATCGTAGAGCTTTTGATTAATAACTTAATATTATCTACATATACGGGTACACTAGCTGTTGCCCGCGGTTTCACCCGTTACAAATCAAAGATAAAAATGTCCTATAAATAAATCCAGTACGTGCTATGTTTCGTATCAATCCGTTCAGTGGTTTATGCGTGAAAGAGTAACAAACATCCATACATCCATACATGCAAACTTTTGCGTTTATAATATTGATATGAGTTAAAAGGATTACATACGGTTAAGTTAGCATAGCAAATAATGTACATGAATTTATATGTTGTTTTTTGTTATTTATGCACTCGGAGATACGTTAAATCTATACTAACCTATATCTATACTTCTATCTATATCTACTAATCTATACTAATATATAAAGCTGAAGAGTTTGTTTGTTTGTTTGAACGCGCTAATCTCAGAAACTACTGGTCCAAACTGAAAAAAAATTGTGTTGAATAGACCACTCATCAAGGAAGGCTTTAGGCTATAAACCATCACGCTGCGACTAATAGGAGCGAAGATACAATGGAAAATGTGAAAAAAACAGGGCAGGTATAAATCATAACTTATATCTTCTACCCACGGGGACGAAGTCGCGGGCAAAAGCTAGTTTTGTATAATTTCCAAATTAAGTATGATTCTTTACAAAAAAACATACTCCTGCTCAAACATTCATAAAAGTCGAACCACTATTTCCTCGAAAATATTGCATAAAATGATGTAACTATTCCTTAAAATCTAATCAGTTCTCGTTAAGCCCCAAATGTTTGACTAATGCAATATCGAACGAGCGAGCATGTTTAAACGGACGGTGTATTTAGATACTTGTACGATTGCCTACTTAGATAATCGAGGTTAATATGTTGTATTCAAAGTAAGCAATTTACCCAATTTGTGAATACTTAGGACCTTCCTAAACGAGGCAAATTTTTAGACTTCAAGCAATTACAATAAACTATACTTTGGGATTCAGATAGGTACCAGTGTTATACGAGGAGCGACTGCCTATCCGACCTCCTCAACCCAGTTATATGGGCAACACGATACCCCTTAGTTAGACTGGTTGTCAGATTTTCAAGCTTCTGACCACCTGTAACATCTGTCAAAGATGTATGAGTAACACCCGGGACCAAAAATTTAACGTGCCTTCCGTAACACGGAGAAACCCCTTATGACAAAGATGGTCACCCATCTACGGGTCGTAGCGAAGCGTAGCTTAACCTCATTAAATACCTATGCGATAGTTATCAAAACGAGTTCCTTTAATACGAGGATTTATATGAACCTTAATTTATTTTATTGTTCACCTTACTGTATTTTATTTCGCAATAATTTGGGCCAATCGTGTTTATAAAATTCAGTAAGTTTGTAAGTCACTTTTAGAGTTCTGTACTTAAAGGGTAAAAACCGAAGCCTCTAGTTGGGTTGTCCGTCTTTAAAATAGAAATGGACTATAAGCAACAGTTGATCCAGTTATAAATTTGATGGGTAACCAATTTCGTTCGACAATTTTTTTTTGTTTGGCCTATTTGTAGGAGACCCTCTCACTTGACCGGTTTTTTTATTTACTCACACATGAAACTAGACTTTTCAAATAATATCAAGCAACATTATGAAGGTAGATGGTAATAATGTTTATTTACACGCCGGTACCGACATATTGCATATATAGGTTTATCTAAACTGTAATAGCACACAGTTATCTCCGTCTGTTAGAATTTTATCAATTCACCCGTGCGCGAATATTTCCATTATTAACAGCACTTCATTATAAATTCTTAATTATTTTGTAAAATTACGACGAAATTAGATTTTTTCGATGTCAACACCGCAAAGATTTTTTTTGGATAGGTTTGCTTCTTCGTTTAGAAGAGTTTTTCTAAGTTTGAAATTGTGATAAATAATTGAAATTGATTTAAATACTGGTATAAAAAGGCCTGTAGCCTAATACTTACTTTTCGTCCGCCATGCTGTAAAAATTGCACTTTTACAAAAAATATAATAACAAGTCCGTACACAATATCACAGGGCAATAATTTCACTTAATAATAGCTATCACATTATTTTTAACAACTAACTTTAAGGCACTTGGTTCGAGCTATGTTTCGGTAGCTTTCCCGCGCATTTTATGTAGTCATGCGTACACGCGCTGCGGCGTTTGCGCGCGAACTGACGAGAAATGCGTTTTTCCCGCGTTATATCGATATTTTCACAGTTGATGAATACTCGAGATATTTTCTCATTATCTCGTAAGTGACAAAGCTTGCTCGTCGTGACGCGAACTTCTGTGACAGAACCCTTTGTGTTGATTCTTGTTTTGCACGTAATTTGCATTGATTGTGGAAACTCGAAGAAGGTAGAAAATTTATGGCTTGTAGCGCATTCAATAATTTTATTACTTATTTACGATTACGTGACAATAATATACTTACTCGATTTGATCTACTGAGGCAATGTCATCCATGCCAATGAGATTATCAACTGTCAATTTGTCAATAAATCAATTCATCTTGCCAATTTTTTAATGTTTACCACATAAATACTTAGTCTCCTTTTGTTCCTACAAAAATAGATTTTTAATTTTAAACTGACCTCTGCTTAATGTAATGTCCATATAAATAAGTTTTTTTTTTCCATAGATCTAATGCTGTAGCTAATCAAATTTTCGTTACTATTGTAATTATATTATTTTCTGTGACCGACCGAATAATATATGAAGGTACTTTTGTCTCAATCCTTTTACAATTTGCATGGCTACATGACTGAACTGTCCATTTTTTTAAACTTGATTATGTTAATAGCCATATTCGCAAACTAAACTTTCGGTATCATCATCTTTATTACCTGAATTTTTTATTTATTATTCAAGTTATTTAATACGTTGGCTGTGCCTTCACACAACTCGCATTGCAATTCTAATTAATCTGTTTACCTCGCAATACCTGTAAATATGTAATAAACCGCTTTGAAGGGCAGAACCAGCATAACTTCAGTCGTAATACCTTCATAGTTAACTGGTACATAACCTATTTGCTTACAATGATATATTTAAATTTAAACTCGATTAATATCCAACCTTTTTTATCACGCTTCACCTTTGTCCTGCAAACCAGCCATTTGTATTATAATAATAATATTCCACAACTATCACACAACGCCATCTAGTCTCAAACTAAGCAAGGCTTGTATTATGAGTACTAGACAACTAATAAACATACTTAAACATTTCTAAATACATACATACCTACATAATATTTCTAAATTACATCCAGACTTAGAACAAATGATCGTGCTTATCACACAAACATTTGTCCTGGGTGGGAACCGAACGCAGGACCTCCGGTATAGGAGCCAGGGTCACTAACCACTACGACCTACGACCACCGTAAGGTCGGGCCTGCGGGGAGAGTACCCTGCCATCCGACCAGCTAATAGGCCAAGAAGGAGACGGACGTGTCGTCCTGCATGTCCGTTCTTACGAGGAATGAGGGGTTGGCTTTTAAACCAATCTTTCGAGAAGAAGTCCAACAGGACATACGCCGGTCAGAGTCGCGCTGAAGCATGTGCGAGCGATCCCATGGCGCTGGCTCAGGCAGTTGAAAGGGCCCGGGGTGTTTTTAGTCGGTGAGAGTCCGACATATGCCCTCGCCGTACCCTCGGCGTGGGTTGAAGTTATTAGATTTTCACCCCGGACAAAAAAAGGGTCACTAACCACTAGACCGACAGTGGCCTGTCGGTCTAGGGGTTCTACGTATTCATTATCAATTTGTGGTTAAGCAAAACTTTACAAGCTGAAAATCTTAGAAATAATAATCAGTTAAACTTACAAAAATTGTACCTAAGATTTTATATTCATTTATTTGTAAGTCGGGCTAAATTTTCCGATCCTATCGTCTTTACAGAAATTTAATACCTTACTTTAATAGACGGAACATGAACGTGCTTTAGTTATTTACAAGATGGCGAAAATTATTTTTTTAATTTGCAAGTCTTGATCGTGATAAGACGACCAACGTAAACTGGTATATGTCCGGTAGTGACACGATAGCACATTAACACTAAATTTGATGAAGAGGGTATTTTGATCTTAGTAACTTCTGTACATCTGTCTGTAGAACCTTCACGGTGGGAGCATTTGGCAGCACAGAGGCCAGAATGGCTCACAGTGGTAAACAACCATGTACGGAGTCGAGGTCCAACGTAAAGCTGAGCTTGACGCTAAACGCGATAGTATTAAGGCCCTGCTGCTATTTCCTATCACTATCAAGACGGCAAACTGACCTGCCCTCAATTTGGCTGGACTTTCATCGCAAGAATAGGGTACATTAGCCATCTACGGGCGCATGAACGCCAAAATACCAAATAGGAGCTGAAGCGGTCGCCATGACCGAAATCGGTCGGATTCATTCACATCCGTCTGCCCATCTGATACCATCTGTATTTCTGTAACCTTGTTAACTGGACATACACAGATGTTTTGGGATGGTGCACAGATGATGTACTTCTGTTGCCGCTATAACAAAAATAATAAAGATAAAAATTGAAATTAAGTAACGGTGGGTGCGATCTTAAATTTGTTGGAGGAGCATTTGGTTTTGTAATTTTTATGAAAGGGTTACCCTCTTTGTAAGAACCTTTAGTATCGCTAGTCAGACTCGCACAAGTTTGATTTTTATTTTATTTTAATGTCAAGCCATGTTAAAGATACAAAAATGCATATAAATGTGATGTTTTGCATTAATTACATTTGATATCTAAGATCATTATAACGTATGTTACAATGTAGACAAATGCTAATAATTGTTATAAGGCCATATGAAATTTATGACTAATAAAAACTGCTATCACTAAACATTTATGAGCAATTGAACCACGATCAATGGATTTACTTTGCCATGGTCGGCTATTTTTAGACAAGAACTGCAAATTTATGGTGTTTGTTCCATATTTTACAAATCTCACTGAAGCTTGACTTTAGGATACATTTGGCGGTATTCCAGAACTTCAAATGGTTGTTAAAACGTGTTTTTAGTTCATTAATAGACAGCTGGTCAGACTTCAATACGATTTTACAAAAATCACTGCATGAATGGAGGAAATAAAAGAATATCGTTTGTTTCCTTACTGGCAATCTATTTCTTTTTATCGAAAAATACAAATTATTTCTCTAAAGCGACTTGCTTTGAGGTGTTTAATGATTGTTTCGCGGGGGGTTTCACACATATTCAAGTCACATGCACAACGTCACCCAGACTCAGGACACGCATTCGTGGATCACACAAATGTTTGTCCTACGCGGAGACGAACCTGCGACACGTAACGCTCAAAGGGTTTGGTATAGTGACCTCACCCACTCGGCAATCCGTGCACTCGACTTTACTCATGTATTTATTTTTGTGATTCAATTAGTATTCGTCGTGGTTTTTGACATTGCTTTGTATACCGAAGGGCTGGTTTTAAGGTCTCCAAAGAATATGCAAATGACACGTGACTGCAATGTTTTTTATTATGTTGAGTTTTTCAAATCTCTTAACAATTATTTTAAACTTGACCTTAGCATGGATTGGTGATTTTGAAAGAAATGCATAGTTAAAAGCATTATATGAGAGAAAAACTAATCAGGGGACATTTACATTGACATTAATTGAGGAGATTGAATAAAAAAAAATATCGTTTGTTCATTTGTTGTAGGTATGTTTGTGTGTAGGTATTTAGTAAATACAGACATAAAAACAAAAATACTAAAAACATGAAGTTAATTAAATTAAATAAAAGATAATTAGTTCGCTATTCAAATGTTCCAAAAATTCCAAACTCAAATTATGAAATAGAACAGGGCGGAGAGACATTTTTCCATTTTATAAATAGCGTCACTATACTAATGGGTCCGCGCCTATTTTCGTTGCAATACAGAATAAAGGTGAATGACTCTTTGCTCTTCTGTGTGGACGTCCTGTCGACCCTTGCGTAAGCACTGTTATCGACTAATATTATTTCTAGATATTTACTGCTACAGCATATTTCGAGAAGATATAACGATATTTTATCACAGTGCACACATGATTACAAAAGACAAAAAGGTTTGGACACCGAAAAAACTACAAAAACTCGCTCTTTTTTTAGCCTATGCCCAGGTGCTGGGCAATAGCCTTCTCCAAACCCTTCCACAATTTTCCATCATAAGCACCCCGGAACCTGCTCATGCTGCATGTGTTAAATTCACTTCACCACTTATTCATAATCGTTAAAAATTCTTTTAGTATTAATTATTTTATCCCTACTTCTCGTCATCCTAACAATTACTATTTCCGTTCTCATTTTCTTATATTATGTCTTACAAGATCCTTCCACATCTTTTATGTATCCCTCTCTCTCAAATTTAATAACCAAATTGGAACCCGTACAGTACTTAAATATTTCCGTAGCGTTTAGTTTTTTAGTCCAAATAGTTCAACCTTAACAAATCAACCTTTCGCCCTTTAGAAGCAACGGCCTAAAAATATAGCACATAATTATATTTGTCTAAACTTTTTCTGAATAACAAAAAATCTGGACTGCAATAGTATGAATATAATGTACGTACCTAATATTATAACAGAATTAACGCCCACCTTGTGAATGCAATCAAATACGCAAAACCGTGATTCATATCTATTAGTCTGCAGTGAGCGTGTGCGAAGTTCGCAGTGTCAACGGCAGGCAGACTGCTCAGTGATAACATAAATCACGCTACTCATATAACCGGAATGATAAGTCCATAGTAGTACTAGTAGAAAGACCAGCAGAAAGCGGAAAAAAGGAAAAATCCTAAGTAGAAATTTTCACAGTGATTCATTTATAACAGACTAGCTGTCTTCTGGTAATGTCACATGTGCTAACCTTTAAACAAAAATATACCTCTTATATTGTTTTTAACAGTCGAGGTCATCACAATGTTAGTTAATTCGGAAATACATTTTACTGAAGTACCGACATATTTCTTTTAATAAATTTTCAGTTAAATTTTCACTTTTGCTCCCACCAAAAAACCTAAGTACTTTTCCCAATGGTTCTCTTCTTAGTTAACTTCAATTACCTCTCTAGTCCTTCTGATTTCTACTTGTTCAGTGATCTGCTATCGTTTCCTCCCTCTAGATATGCAGTCACATGACAAAGCTTAAACGTCGCGAGCATCCTTATCAGCTAGTATAAACACAGGGAATACCTCGTGACGGCTTTATATATCACTACACTTGTTTGTTCAGTGACCGCCACTGGCAATTAACTATGTATTAGTAGATGGTGAGATTTATTATACACAAGCTGTGCCCCGCGGTTTCAACCGCGTGAAAACCTAGGTCCCGTTCCTAGTGCCTTTATATTATTGGGGGCGGAGATGGATACAACAAATCACTATCGTAACAAGTCAAGAATACTTAATATGGTTGATAAGTATTCCAAAATTTTCCATGGAATTCAATACTAGATATACTAAATTAAAAGTAAATAATAAAAAGTTGAGTGATTGCAATACACTGTCCTTATTAAGTTGACTGATATTATTGCATTGCACTATCCTATTAAATAATATACACCATATTTTCAGACATAAGACTTAAAAAACTTAAACTTGGCCGTTATAAATGTTCAACTGTAGGTGGTTAAGACTTCCTTTGCTTCATGTAGCAACACTGTGTTAACCTACGGCAATCACAAAATGGCATAAATAAAAATAACGATATTTTAACCCAAAAGATTATATTTTCCCATATACCTAACTAAATTACAAACATACAAATAATATATTTAATTTATTGTTATTATTATTGCTTTACATGTGTCATTGTCATAAGTCATAAAAATCTTATTGTAAAATATATTGGAATGTTAATTAAATACATTTGTTAGCGTTTTACATAATTATAAGATAAAGTACATTTGTTTAAATATTTTGCTACTTAAAAGCTAGCATGCTATTTCTTGTTGGTACTTAATTATAAAGGTTATTAAAGCAATGCAATGATTTAAAAAACTGAAAATATACAGTATGTATGAAAACCCCTCTTTGATCCTTGAAGGAAACATATTATAAGTGTCTTGCCAGACATGCGAAAAAATATATTTAAAAAAATCTAGGTCTGCGTACTCCTTTAGCACCGCTTTAACTTCAAATATTACTCAGAATTTTGGAAATTTTCCCTAAACTAACAAAAATATTTATATTTTAATTAGATACCTAATTGTTCTGATGTATTCGTAAGTTCTGCGATAGATCATCTGTACGCTATTATTAAAATCGGTCGGGGAAGTTCTTTTTCAACTAAAGCAAAAAACCCTCTCAATTGATCGGATAGGTTTTTTCATACATTCTGTACACATTTAATATGTGCTGCTGTGCTGTGGAGTTTTTTCACAGTTTCTTTAAAAACGCGAATTAGAGTGCTGTCCAATGTTGGAAAATTGAGTTTAACAGAATTTGTCTAACCAATAGCATTTCATATTTTTTTTCTCAGACGAACATAGTAAACACTTGTTCACATTTGCAAATAGACTCCCATTGTAAAAACAACTTTAAGGCATGCATTTAAAATTGAATTTCCAACAAAAGTAAGTTAAGGACAGTTTTGACGGTTGCTTGTGTATGGTACTTTGTATTAATTGTTTTTATAAATTAATGCAGCAAATTGATTAGCAAAATATAATTTTGTGTAAAATACAGACATGTTGAGAATGTTTTCATCAAAATATAACTATTTACTATACTAGATAAATCGAAATTAAAGCCTATTTACATAAAAAAGCAAAGTTAAAATATAAAAAATAAACATTAAACTTTTCTTAAACCCTCAACGTAAAAATAAACAAACATAATTAATAATCTATTGATGAATAACATAAATACACAAAAGCGTGGATAAATTAAAGCACTTACTAAGATCTTAATATGGACTACTTCGTGAAAACGAGACACAGCTATGTGTAATGTAAAGCGGCATCTCACTTCCACAAGTCATCATCGGCCTAGCCTTTTCCCAGATATGGTGGGGATCGGCTTCCAATCTAACCGGATTCAGCTAAGTACCAGTGTTTTAGAAGGAGCTACTGCCTATCTGACCTCCTCAACCCAGTTACCCGGGCAACACGATACCCCTTGGTTACCTAGCTTCTGACTACCTGACACGGTATCCACAAAGATGTAGGAATAACAGACGGGAGCCACAATTTAACGTATCTTCCGAAACTCACTTCCACAAGTCTTTCCATCAATTCTTAAAAGTACATTACTGCAATGTGAAAGAAATGTCGCTTTATAATGTGTAGAGCGCTGTCACGCTTCCACGGTTGTAATAAAATGGTATAACTCTGTTCCTTACAAATTGTCTAATTATTATGCTAGGGCTATTACAAACTGTGGACTTGGTCAATAATATTTGCTATCGGACGTCTCGCTTGCAATTAGAAGCCTATTATTATTATTTTTATTGTTGTTTTACATTAGTTTTATATTTAAACTGAGTTTCAAATCAAAAAGACTTTTTAGGACTTTTTAAGTAATGAACTAAACAAAGGAATATACAAATATTTTTGCCCTACTAAATAAACCCAAGACACCAGCTTACACTATCAACTTAAATATAAAAAAACAAATAAACAATTAAATTATTGTCCTTCACGTTATTTGCACGTTTTATTACATTTATATACATTTTTATTGTCTTATCACTTCACAATTCGCTCGTGTATGTTGCAATTGTTTATCACACTCTTAGTCTTTTATAACAGCTATATCACTCACAGATAAATGCTATAAAGCCACTATTCTTCGTTAAGCATCGCTTCTTGATTATAATAAAGGGAATCCTTGTATAAAATGCTTTTCCGGGAATACTGATAAGCTTTTTTCGTGGTAATCTATGAATAAATGCTGTTCTTTAAAATAATGTAACTTTTCTGTACTTTCGTTTCCTTAACTTCATAATTTTACAATTCCTGATTCACTAGGACGGCCAGAGCCATTCTTTCAAGGTCATTTTTTGTTCCTACTTTCATTGGATCTTGAGTCACCATTGTAGCACTGGTAATCGTTCCGCTGTTCCAACACCGATCAGCTGTGAGGATCCGTAATGCCTCAATCTATCAGATGTCATCATAAGACATTCCCATCAATCATTCTCCATTTTTGCTTTCTCAACTGTACGGAGTCGTATCTGTGTAGTTCTATCGCTCACCTCAAATATATTGAGACTGAAAGAGATGTCAGTATGTCCTTGTATCGTTTTGAAGTGGCTATGCCGGTGCCCCTTGATAAGGCTCCTCCGAAGGCTGTCCAGTTTCTTCATTAGGAGTTTGATCCTCCGCTGATGAGGCTCCAGGCAGACGGATGTAGCGAGCGTCCCTGTTGAAACAAAATGTATAATTGATTAAAAAGATACCAATCACGAATCAACTAGGCAGAGTAAATAATGCTGTGTCAGACAAATGTTTTTTTTTGTGTAAGGCCGGAGAATCCTCCTAGGCACACACTTCCTCGGGTGAGGAAGTGGGTAGTGTCAGATTCTTACTGACTTAACCTGAACCGGCGTGCTACGTCTCTCGCGTTATGGGCGGACCGCGGGGCAGACATGTAAGACCTACTCTCAAAGTAAAATAGAATAGAATATTCTTCATTGTACACCATGAAAAATCCAGCACTGATTCATAATAGATTGATCAACAGGACATATAAATGAGTGATGAGGGCAGGGTAGATGTACACCGGAATGAACGGGCCGAAAGCGGCGCGGCGAACACATCCAGTGTGAAATAATTTTAAACTTTATTTAAAAACCAGTATCGGTCAAAAAGTCGAGGAATAGCAAAAAACTGTAATGCTATCCTATTATTAATTTCGCAGCCTTACTTCCAATCTGATTGAGTGATGTGGTATGAATGTGGTTCTTTGATTTGATCTCGTTATTTCAGGACTCTACTAACGAGCGCAGACTCAAACACTTTGATCCATTCCTGGAAAGATACTGTTACAGGGGACCTTTTTTTGTTTGGTGGGGTAATCCTCATGAGCACCACCCCCTTAGGAGGCACGGGTAGTGTCACACTCTTACTGACTAAACCTAACCGCCGGGTGGCGTCAGCCACGTTTTGTTGCCGACAAGTGGAAACGCATAGCATTACTGAACCGTGCCGGCTGCGGGCAGACTAAATCTAATGCAACAGTCTTTAAGGGGTTAAGGGGACACACACCTCTACCCCCCTTGGCTTCAAAACGCTTGACTTCCAAGATGAGGCAGCAGAACCCCACATCATGCCCATTGGCGTACTATAGGCTGTTAAACCATCCGGCAATCACCTATAGTTAATGAAACGGAAATTTTAAACATCCAGCTACAAATTTCTAAGGTAAATCTCTTCTAGCATAATCTAATAGTATTTTTATAACTATTCTAGTAAACTATAGTAAATTCCCAAATTTGCCGATTCCCTACAGACATGCTTTTAACAGGCTGAAGCAAAATGGGATTTTGTAGTATTATTAAGTGTTTCACCCTTATCAAGCTCAACTTATGTAAAAAATCATGCTATAATACAGATGTCTACCTCGACGACGGACAAAATGGTCTGGCTCGACCTATTGCAGGCCCCTCCTAAAGTGCTGTAAGTGCGGCTATTGATACCTTATATTGTAGTACTGACAGTCCGTACTAAGTCTACGTTAAGAAATTACTGTAATCGCAACTGCAGTGAAGTTTTTGCGCTGTTTCTCCTCCGCTAGAGCACAGGAAGCGGTAGTCAATTTAGTTTTCAGCAGAAATTGATGTCAAAAAGTTGTGAATATTTTATTTAGCTTTGAGAATAGTGAGTAAATATGCAAACACCACTTAGTACGTCAATGGTAAGTCACGAACGAGGAGTGCGAGATCTGGCATACTGTATAGATCCAAATCCTCGAGTAAATAAGGCTAATTCCATCTAAGACCAAGAACAAACTAACTAGGACCAGGATTACTATCGCTATATATGCTATTCCTATAATTTAAAGTACTATTATTTATCATTTCAGTTCATTTCAGTTCATTAAGATCAATTCAGTAGAACTGGAAGCTGGCCCTCGCCCAGCTTAAGATATGTCCAAAATATATAGTCGATATATGTAAATAGTTTATCGGCAGGTGTTTATGTACAAAGTAATTCAGACCTATAATCTCTTCATATGTTGCAAGTTGTTTAAAAACACAAAACGTGACACTAATTGCCCAAAATAACTATTACCTCAATAGGCATGTGTAAACTACTGATAAGACTGTGTAATGGGTAGATAGAGAAAAACACAGCAAAACCAAGATTAATTTATTTAAATACCATAAACAAAAACCTTATTTACTATTTGCTAACAATACAAAGTTCGTTAAACTTGGACACAATTCAACTGAGATTATAAACTTGTATTGTTTTTCACTTAACAATAAACTTATAATAAAAATTACAACAATAAATAGTCGATTTTATGGGAAAAAGGAGGGTAGTCTTATTTTAGAGGATGGCAATCAAAACAGCAGTGATAAATCATTTCACATTTTAATATAAAATGCGTTGTCATCACAGATCCTTGAAAAATTAATGACTATGTCATTAAAAACATTTTTTTATAATAATTTGTAAATAGAACTCTTTTAGACGGAATTTCGTATAATTCGTATTTTTTCTATTCCGATTTCACTTAAATCTAATAAAATATCAAGTTAAAACTATTTTAAACATTAGCTTTGTCATCGTACTCTGCGTCCTTGCTTAGCAGGCGATATTAATTATAATAATTTTAAAAAATCCTTGATTTTTTATAAGAATAAATACATAAATAAACAACATGACATATAACAAAGCGAAAATGTGAGAAAGTCCATTAAACTTAAAAAATGCATCAAATACATATAAATTCAGACTGTGTACGATTTAAAACTGAAAGTAAATAAACTACATGATGGACTAAGTCCTAGTTTCGAAAAAAAATCATACTTTCATAATTTGGTGTTGTATTGCTACCTTTTTAAATTTCCAATTTTTTTAGGAATATGGCAGTGTCAGATAACCAGCTTGTGTCTCCTTCACTAATCAGCTTAGCTTTAATTAATCTATTACAATAATTAACATGAATACTGTTAACCTGACGAATTATAGAAACAAAAGGTATCGCACAAAATTAACATTCGAATGTTATCCGAATTTCAACTTTGCTACTTTAAAAATAAGATCTAAATTACTATAAAACTGGCACAGGATAGGCGGGGATCTTCATCACGCCTTGGCTTCCAAGTCATACTTTTTCTCATCGGCATTCCTAAAATATATTTATAATAATAAGAAGCTGGACGGAGCATATACAATATAATATGTGGAGCAACTAATTGTTACGACAAAGATAAATTAAACTTTAAATAATAATAATAGTTAAGGCAATATAAGAGAGGATTAAAACTAAGCGTTATAAGTTAAATATAATTTAAATGAACCAGAAAAAAATACACAGAACAAATATGATTCCAAAATATAGCAAATCCTTAGTATTTCTATCACTCAAATGTATGAGAGTCACGTGACATTAAAATGTGTCATTTCCATACACTTGGGTCATTTAAATCATCGTTAATAAATAAATTAGACTATACTTTATATATTCCGTGCACATTTTTCTGGCCAATGACAATTAGAACTAAGAAAACCAACCAAAGGTCGAGGTCTCCTCTACCACAAGCTGATCTAAGTTAATATTTACAGCGGTGTTACGATACATACCAATTTTGTACCAAAACAACATACTCCCTTCCGTCGCTCGAACTTGACGCGTCAGATCTTTCGTCACTACTGTTAACTCTCACAAACTCTTTTGCTTCCCTGAAATTATCATTAGAAAAAAACGTTCCTTCAATGTTATACAAGTCCTGGTTTATCCCATGTAAAGCAAGCGATGCGATGGCCTGATGGATGGCGAATATTAATTGTAATTTTAATGTATTGTTTTTAAATTACAATCGATATTCTGAATGATATTGGTTTTCGTTTGTTTGTCTCTTTGTCTGCTTGTTGATGAATTTCTGTTTTCTGATCGAACGTGATTTCCTTCTTAGTTTTGTTTCTTCTGTCTTCATCATTCCATTCTTCTTTGATGGCAGTGTCTTGATTCTTCCGTTGAGTGTCTTTGTATACTGGTTTCTAATCGGTCAGTCCATTTCTTGCTTTCTTCTTCCAAAATGGGCCCATTTATCTTAGCAATACGATCTCTCTCAAGTCTCTTCTTTCTAGTTATTTTATCTCCGGATCATCCTTCTTTCTGCTTAGAAAGCGACTTCAGTTCCAAGAATATTTGTGTCAGTTTCGAAAATGCTCTTGGTATGATGAACCCCATCTTCAGTCTTAAGGTTACCAAGCACGGAAGACAGACAATAAAAGGTATGTTAAGAAGTGAGTACATGTATCGGCGTTAGTACAAACGAGACGCTTAAGTTTATATTAGTGAAGCCCATCACCGCGGAGATGCTCAAGAAATAGAAATATGAACATTTCCATTCCATTTAACATCTGTGTTAAAAAGCAAGAGAGATAGAAAAGAATATGATACAAAGGAGTTGCCGTGTGAAGAAAGTTTTATATTAAATATACGAAAATAACCCAAGGAAAATAGCTCAAAAAGACTTCCAACGAAACTCGTCATCCAATTAAAAAGGATAGTGCATTTTTTTTGTAAAATAGGTCAAATAGAAAAAGAGGTTCTAAAACATACGTCACGTGAACGTAAATCACTGACAAAAAAAAGAAGAAAAGCTTGTAACATGCAATCAAAAAAAGGAATAAGATGACACGACAACTCCTATTATAAAAAATCAAAACGTACCGGTAGAAGACATAGTGTTGTAGCATGAAGAAGATATCGAAGGCCAGACTGAACAGGCCTAGGCCGAACTTGGTGAAGTCCCCGAAGAAGGACACCCAGTCGTTGTAGTTGTAGGCGTTGACGACCATCTGGAAGATGGACAGGAAGCCGCCGGTGAAGTCCAGGATGATGTTGCCGATGCTCCAGCCAACTGTGGACTTCCGCCTGTAGTTCATGATGGCCTGGAAAACAGGAAAATGTATTAAGTTTTTGGTGTCTTAAGTTGTCAAAAGTATTCGGAAGATTAAACTGGAAAATATTTAGAGTTTTCTTAGCCCTGGGAAAGACGGAAGAGAAGCCAGTTGGTTTAACCAATGAGCTCATATCACCTAATTGGTTGTTAAATGGCTTAACTCAAGAAAGCATAACATTTGATGAACGCCCAAAAGCAGATCAATAATATAATTATCCGTAGTAACGTACAACATTATTACGACATCAAAACTAGGTATGAATAAAATCCAAAAACTAGTCAAAGATCATCAAAGAAGAACGTGACATATTCGTATCTTTCTTATATGCACTTTGTATGACATTAAAACCTTATCTGACTAATGAAAATCAAACTAACCTGAGGTAGATATTTGATGAAGGTGATGAACAGTTTGATGTAGCTGCAGTAGTAGAGGAAGTCGAGCCACTCGATAACGTGTGCGACACTCAGTATGCCTGTGATGATGACGACGAGGAACATGGTGGCCAGGATGGAGCGCGCTACTGTCGAAACACGTTGTCCTTCACGCTGAAACACGAGAAAGATAATATTAATTGAAGTTAATGGCTGATAAACACTGGCCTGTTAGTCCAGTTGTTAGTAGAGCTGACTGTTAAACAGAGTTGTCAGCAAGCTCTGTGGAGTCCTCTGGCCGAGTCCAGTATGGGTGGGATAAGTCAGTAAAAGTCTGAATTTCCTGCCACTTGATCCAAAAAATGTATGAATTCCCATCCGGAAAAGGGGTAATTTTTAACAGATTCTTCACTTTTTTATTTCTTAGGAATGTCGCTCACATACATTTAAAGTATTTCTATCTAATGCATCGTAGCCCAGGATAAAAGGACGAATATGGATAGAGAGATAATTGGAATATAAACGACATTTACCTCATAAATGCAGCACTGAGTGATGGTGATGATGGTCGCGAAGGCGGCGTGCGTGGAGAAAAACACGTCGTTCAGTTGAACCGGGTTCAAGCCGCGGGGAAAACGATTGAAGTAATTGATCTGAAATGAATTTCAACACAGTCATACATTGATTCTAAACTTATATTATAACAAAATTAAAATAAGAATAAGTTGTATATGCTTCCTTTTTAGAGTTCTATTCATCCGTCTTTACATCTGTCCATCTGTCCGTCCGTCTGTCACTTATCACTGTCACGTATCTCCAAGCTCTGTTACTAGAACCGTGACAGCTAGATAGTTGAATCTTTAACAAATGTTGTATTTCCTCATGCTTAGTTTGAGACTAGATGGCGTTGTGTGAAAGTTTTGGAACATGATTATATGCAGACTCTTCTTAAAGTGAATGATTGCCATTGCGAGACCAAATGCATCACATGGCTTATGGAAGGTTTAGATTGCTGTCGATTGCCATTGCGATTACCAAATTTATGACGACTGGTGTAGATCGCTGTTTCACTACAACAGCGACAAAACTTTTGCAATAAGATCTCACAGTACAGACGCTAAAAAAAGTCTTACACACCTGAATAGCTTTCGAGAAGTAGAGCCCGCAGTTGAACAAGGAGTACATCGTGAATCCCATGATATTGAGAGCCAAGAAGTCAAAGTTGAGTCCGACGACGCTCTTTCTACTGTAGTTGGTGTAGATCTGAGGGTAGAAGGAGACGGACCAGGCTGCGAAGTAAACCCATCCCACTATGTAGGAGACGTAGTTGAGCGCTTTCGAGATCATCACCGTTATACGAAGGAATAACGCGTCTTTTCTGGAAGTACAGAAATTAAAGGTTCAAAAAACAGGCAGGTAAAGTGAGAAACAAAATTACTAGTAAGAAAATTTTTGGAGAAATCTGTTATTGGCTCTGCCTTGACAATTTTCAGGCGAGCTCAGGAACTCATTTCAGGTTTTTATATGGTTACATATTTACTGAATATGTTGATTTTACCTGAAGTAGTTTTATCGCTTATAATAATAATATCAGCCTATATCATAGTCCCACTGCTGGGCATAGGCCTCTTCCTTATATGAAAATACGCTAGCTCACTGCGGATTGTCGATTTCAGATTCCAAATTTTGGAATCTAGGTTTTCTCGGAATGTTCTCCTTCTTCGTTTGTCAGAGGCGTGTTAGAATAAGTAGGAAAATATACAACTTTTAAAAAGGCACAGTGATACTTTTTTGCGTCGAATTTAGCCAAATCCATGCATAGAATCGCAAAGCCCGCACGACGACGTGATAGAACTATAAGAGCGAAACCACGAATATTGAAATCATCTTTCTTTTCAACAAATAAACAGAATAACACCAAACTTACTGAACATAGCCATCAGGGGTGACGGTGAAGTATATTTCGGAGTGTCCAGGGGAGATCCCGTGCGCGGAGATATCGTAAGACGTGTCCCCGCCGCCGGCAGGAATGTCCAGGGTCTGCGGATCTAGCTGGACGATGTCCGGGTGCTGGATCGTCGCTGCTACCTTCAGGCTCGTGTTGTAAGCGCCACTGGAATAATTAGCCGTATAATTAGGTATAGGTTAGTATGTCATTATATAGAGATTTGGATATTTGGATATGATCTCTAGGCTTTTGGAGGGCTATGGAAGGAGTGATTTGCTTTCAAAGAACGAAAATTATTTTCAATTACACAATTCAACGTATTTCCTTCATTTTGAATATTTTTGAGTGCATTCACAAATCAGATTGTCATGTAGGAAGATTTGAAAAATAAAATCTTCCCAAAACGCTTAGGACAAGGCTTTAATTTGAGAATTAAGCGTAGACATTATAACAGTTTAGTATTAGTTCAATTTACTCACGTTTGTAACAGCTTTATTTGATAAACCTCTTCTTGGAGAACTTTGATATCATTTTCGGTGAAGGACAGTGACTGGGACATAACACTTGGAATACCTGAAAATACATTAAAAAAATATTGAGTACCTCCTATACTAAAAACCTATTATAACCTTAGACTAAAAAACTTTTTCCTTCAATAATTAAAAAAAAAAACAGACTTCTTTTCCTTTTTTGATTTTGAATGATATTCACTATATTCAGCAACTCTCATTTTACGGAAATCGAAATTTCAGATGAGTGGAAAAAGTAGGTAATAGGAAATATTTATCCTTTGTAGTTATTAATTTAATATGATTTGTCATGAATCATTACGTAAATGAATTAAATTAAATCAACTTACCTAACAATACAACAACAACAAAACACATGTTTAAGGTATGACTAGAGGATGCGCACGCGCCGCGCGACTTGAATACTGTTTCAACACCGGCCATCTTCTTATTCTGTGTATACTTCTTGGGTCTGTGGGCAAAGAAAACATTACTTAGTAAAATTAAACAGCGAAATAAAGCTTAGGTACTTAGTATCCGGGGTTTAAAAAACGTATTTTTATAAAGTACAGGTGCACCAACAAATAAATCATAAAAGAGACATATTTTTTAAAATCGAGGAAATTGAGCATTTCATGTTTATATTTATTCCAAAAACAAATCCTTCACTATGGAATTAAATCTTTGTGTCGTGGGGGTTACACAAAAATTCAAACATTCACAAAGACACCCAAAAATAAAGACAATATTTAACAAAATCAGGTCACCTAAACACTAAAAAAACCTCTTTACGAATCAGTAATTCGTTCCAACAATCCAACTCACTGACTACACGTGTACCATTCAATAACAGTTAACATTTTATTAATAAACTTGGGTTTAAACTCACGATCGCGATAGGACTGGCGTCGTGAAGGCTAACTAGTACTAAGTACAAGATTTATTTATAACGGAGACCTCACTTGTAAATTATAATACATCGTTTTAAGAAACTAGCTGACGACTGTCCAGTTTATTGGGTATTTTATATGCTACTAGCACCCGCGGGCCCGCCAAATAAAAATCGAAAATTAATCCACGGTACCATAAAATCGGGATAAAAAACTATCCTATGTATTAATCCTGGTTTTAAACTATCTGTGTACCAAGTTTCGTCTAAATCCTTTTAATGGTTTTTGCGTGAAAGAGGAACAAATATCCATACACTTTCGCGTTTAAATTGTTTTTTATTTTTTCAATAAATTACTCTACCTTGCTATTGTCGAAAATATTTTACAAAATAGTACACTGCTGTATATCATTTAAAACAAATACTAATAGTATCAATTGAAATAATCAACATCTAGGCGTGGTAATTAACAACATGCCTTTAATAAACAATACTGGTAGATTACACAATTGACTGCACGGATAACCGAGTAGTGCAGGTTACCTCGCAAAACCTACTATGCGCGACGTGTCGCGAGTTCGTCCCTCGCGTACAACAAGCATTTATGTGATCCACACATCTTTGTTCCAAGTCTGAGTATCTTAGTATAAGTGACGTGAATGTTACTTAAACCACCCTGGCCACTAGCCCAAATTCCATTAGGCGTCGATAAAAAAAAAACCTCTTACGAAGGACTAAACTCTATCAACCAAGTTACAATGAGACTAAAACAATACAACTTACAACAATCAAATTGTTTTCGGTAGTTTATGAAGTGTTAAACACAATGCGATCGATACTTACATAACTACACGCGTGTGTTCTGTGGCAATTAGCAATAAAAGTGCTATCGGCCGGCTAGTTATAAACTAGAAATGTGTTACGTTTTTAGATTTCGCTAGGCCAAAGTCAAGGCTTTCTTTGTAACTAGTTCAAGACGGTGGACTATGGTATACTTATACAACACTTAATTCCTTATTTGTACACCTAAAATATATAGTACTCATGCCAGATAGGGTTCACAATTGTTACCAATTTATTTAACGCCTTTTTAAATAAATTGGTAACAATTGTGAACCCTATCTGGCATGAGTAGGAGAGAATAGGAAAGTAGAGTCGTTTCTTATGGAGTTTCTTGCCGGTTCTTCTCCATAAGAGTGACACTTTGGAACCGCGCAACTAGAGCCATCACTTTAACGTTTTGAAAGTGCCTGGAAAACGGCCTACTTTAAATAAAAACTTTTGATTTTGATTTTGATTTTTCGTGTCGTTTTTTAAATGTTAAAATTTCCTTAGCTAGTTAGTTGGAACTTCTATTATTGCAAAATGTTATTACTGGTTAAAAGTTTCCTCATTACCTAATCTATATTTGAGGAATCGATTTGTTAATAAACTTTTAATATTCCGTCTATCTAATCTGATAGTACACAACGTATAACCCATTTTAAATATTAAATTGGAAAATAGGGAAAATATCAACGTAATTTTTTGTATACCTCTATAATACGACATGGGAATTACATAAATTGTATTAAAGAATATAAAATGAATAGTTTTATATTTTTTTATTTTATGTAGATATACCAAAAGTAAACATCAATTTGAAATAACTTGGGAATGTTTAAAAAGAAAATAAAAACGACGATAACAAACACGTCGGAAGGAGTGGCTAAAGATCTATTAAGTACGTCGAAGATTAAAAAAAACGGATTACCAACAATAATGTATGTAATAGTGTAAATAATGTAATCAGAAAATAAATTAGTACAAAATATTTATGAAGGCTTTTTCTTCAGCAAATAAATAAATAAATTTAAAATAATAATATATAAAATATTTACATACCACTCGTTCGTAGAATATTTCTCAGATTATGGTACTAGCAGTTAAATTGGAATTCATGTAATGCGTACAATAGTTTTTGCGATAAACCATTTAACAAGTGCGATTGCAGAAAAAATTGAATCCTATCGAATCGTGTTTTATGCCCCATGCCCATAAATGTGATTGAAATGTAAAATTATTTTGTTATGCAGCGTTTGACGTCAGAAATTTTAATTAAACGTTGTTAATATGATGTTAACAATAGAATAATGATATTTCTTTTTGTTTCAAACAAGACTCCCGATTTTAAGAATATAATTAGTCGGGGGTTTTCACATTCAATACGCAAATCACGGCATTAAAAAAAAGATATTTGAAGTAACTTATTAAATTTAAAGAGGTAAAACGCGGTAAAAAGGTGGTCTACCACAACGTCTTAAAATAATATTATCATTATTGTGGAAGCCTGACAGCACAATACACATTGCAGAGCGGCATCTTTCTCCGGCACCATGAACATTACTTCAAGACGTGGTGATAGGCCCCCAGAAAACGTTCCGAATCGAAAAGTAACGCAAAAACTAGCTTGACACCCGCTCTCAACAGGCCGTGGAATGCCAACGACCTTACGACAGTTTTTTACTGCCAATGTTTAGCATACACACAATAACATAATATAACCTTGCTGTATTGTCACATAGTGAAACATGTTCTAGTACTATTGGTATAGAAACAGAACATGTTCGTACTTTAAAATATGTCATGACATATTTATATTATTCATTAATAAATTATTGAAAGGATTGTTTTGAATGCCTGCTTGTTGTTTCGCAATGTGGTTGCTCGCTTGTATACAAATGTACCTCTGCTAGCTCATTCCGATTAATATGTTCTGCCGGACTTACTTGTACATCTCTAAACGTCGATTCATTTGCCCGAATCGGGCGAATCGACTACTAAGCCCGCACACAAAAACATTCCTTCAAATTGATCCAGCCGTTTAGGAGTTCAGTGACATAAACGCATACAGTTGAATAATTTATATAATAGACTATAAAAGGTAAAAATTGCTGTTAAATACCCTTAATACGATTATATCTGAAAGAGCATTATTCATCGTAACAGCGATCTTGAAATTTGTCCCCCTTTTTAAACCGTGAAGGAAACCATGGATTTATATTCCATGTAGGTATTCTAAACCAGGGCCACCGTTAACATATGCTAACAGTACATTACACATTCATTGACAATATTAAACGATCGGATAAGACAGACTAAGGGTCTTCGTACGAGACGACACAGGTTTCTAATACCGGATGAGTTTAGAATCCAACGAAGCGTGGTTATAAGGTTTGAAGATTTCTATAGTAACTTTCGTGAGAATAATTCTCTATTGAATGATGCAACGGTTTACTCACGCGTATTTATCGGGACTGCCCGACTCGTTTCAGACCCAACCGGAGTCCTTAATCATAAGCTGACGCGGCGAAGCGGGAGTCGAAATGAATGTTTGGAAGATTTTGATAGTAGCACTTGCATGGAGACGAAAATCCTCGGATATGAGAGCCTTGTGCTTGAGTATTGAGTAAAGAGGAGACGTTTATTGAAAAGTAAGCACCTAATTAAGTAACTTATAGTGATACAGATGATCAAAACCTATTTAGAGAGCTGGCGGTTTCATAGATATTTCTTAATAATTGATAAAATAAAGAATGTCAGGTTTCCCAAACACATTACACCCGAGTATTTAGCAACACGACTTAGGTCGCCATTTCTAAAGTTGCATTTTTATTATCAGCCTTCAACAATAGCACCTGATTAGGTATTTCTATACCGTAACGAACATTTATTTAATAAAATACTTCGTTATTTTCATGCTATCGATTATTTTACACGATATGAACGGTCAAGATGTTAGATTTATTGCTTACTAGTTTTTTCCCGTCGTTTTACCAGCGTGATACTAAATCTCGTGGTTATTTTACAGATTTATCTGTAAGAAACAAAATCATATTATATACAGCCATCACAATATGTCGAGAAGTTGTCAGGAATGTAGGTAGAGTAGTTTATATGGGTTACTTTAATTTGCTTTCTTGCCTTTTTAACAATTTTTCCACCTTCCATGGACTCCTACAAATTTGATGAAATGGCGGCAATAAAAATACATCAACTGAGAAAACTTCAACAGTCTAGCTATCACAGTTCCTTAAATATCACCATTGACAGACAGACGGACATACAGACAGAGGTATATCATTAATAGGGTTCTGTTTTCAACCTATGGGTACGGAACCATAAAAGAAAAATAAGATGAAATCAACTTCTTTATTTCTAAATCTACATAAACAAACATTAAATTGTAATAGTAATTTAAAAGCGTAACAAAATAATCGCATTAACGCGAACAGATTGCAATTCCGGACGTTGTAAATATGCATCACTGTAGTAAACATCCATTTTCCATGTACATGACTATCAGTACTTGTATGGTTGTATCTAGTCAAGCATTCATTACAATGACATTCAATTATGTGCAAAGGTCTGTGTATAATGTTTAATGGGTTGAAATAACGATGTCTAATACACGTAGATGCGGAAATACAAATTATTATCTTTCAACATTAATTTTAGTAATAAGGCTAGTGTCTGCTTGCCTATCTCTTCGTCAGTCTGTCATCAGATTATAGCTCATGAACCGTGACATCAAGATATTTAGTATAAATTTTCGAAGAAAACTCGAGTAACAACGACACAAACAAGTTTCTTCTTCTTTTCGTTGACGTATTTTCCAGATTTGTTTTTTGTCTATGTTTTCGGAATCCTCAGCATCGCGAGTCCACCTCGCACTTGGCCGATTTTATAAAAATACACAAACATATTTAAAATAATGTTATAAAGAGTAACCAGTAAGCAACCTGTTGATAGGGACTAATATACTTCTTATCGCCGCACGTAAGAGGGTCAGCATTTTTAACACAGATTCACGGAAAAATGCTTGTGACCGAGACACTAACTGACACGTGTCCACTTCATCATAAAAGGAAAATAGAACAACCGACTCGATACACTTACAAAGGTGTCAACAGCTTCAACTTCCGTGATTTGATTACGTATCAAAAAAAGCATTAAAAAAAGCAAGGTTCGTCAGAAACAATTGACGATTCATTGCAAACAATTGGTCGTAACCTTGAAGATACGGCTTAAAACGATTCAATGGATCGATACAAACTAATCTGAACTAGTTTGGCAATCGTCATTTGTTATACATCACTTGATCCACAATCCTCAAGTGATATATTGGATGGCCCATCAATACATTCGTTGAACTAGTTTTGCCTACCCTAGATAATTACGTAAAGATTGTTGCTTAGTTGAATGACGAGAGTCGTTTGTATGTTTGTGTAATGTGCCTCATTCCATCACATTACCTATAGCCGAGTGGTTGAGGTCAAACCACCGAATCCACAGACGTGTAGCGGTTTCGGTCCTTGCGCAGGGAAAGCATTAGTGCGATCCATAAATACTTGTTATGATTTTGGGTCTCTTCGTGCATGTGAATTGAATGTTGGTGGAATTCCCCGCGACACAAAGATTAAATTACTTAATGCGGGAGCCGTTTAAAATCCATCCTTAAGACCTCTTATAGAAAACAGTTTCTCAAATAAGGGAGTTATTTGACATAGTGAGACGGTTTCATTCTCTTCGAGTGCTATTACTGTTGTTACATCATCAATGTCAAACATTGGTACACTTCTCACGGCGACGGCATCGGTTACACGACCTGAGGGTCTACCAGTGTCTTAAACTAAAATTACTATGATTGTGAAAGCGTGACAGCGCAATACACGGGGTAGAGCGCCATCTCTTTTCTTCCCGCAATAATATTACTTTTGAGCGTGATGGTAGACGTCCCGTTATATGTGCAAAAAGCAAATTATTTTATGTTGAAATCAATTTGTTTTTTGCAAGCGTGCGATGCAAACAGTTGAATGGACTTTCGAATCGCATCTCTTTACGATTATTTACTCTCACCGCACGTACATCACGTAACAGTGAATTATAATTAGTATTTACTTTATACATTGTCAGAAAAATTACACATTAGAGTCTGTAATTAATCAGTCCAATCAATGTGAATTAATGTTTTTCTTAAATCAAATTCTTTCGACAGAATGTCACCTTTTCGACAAGAATGAAACGGTCGTTTCTGAATGTCAACTTGTACACAACAACGGTTGATTTCAGATACCGTTATATTGCAACCCATTTACACAAAATATTGATGTTTCGATTTACACTTCGCGACATACAATCACGTAAAACTTGACTCCTTAAATGGCAAAAAAATGACATATAAAACTCGAACTAGGTCGGAACCATTAAGATAAAAGGCAGCTAATTATTGAAGCATTTGGACAATCAGGAACTGAATTGACATCGTAAAAATAATCTCAGCTGTGTTCTGATTGCATTGATAAGGCGTGTGTTACAAGGATTACAAGTAGACGAGGCAGTAACATGAGCACGTCGATATAATCACCGTAATAAAGCAAGAATCGTTATTTGCGTTATCTTTATTGCTGGTGCGGTAATAAAGCAATGTGGAGGCATTTACTTCAGAGAAAAGGATGCGGACTTTATGCTGGACGTAATTAAGTATGATGGACTTGTATGTAAAGGTATGAAATATATTGGTCAGTTGCAAGGTATTTCTCTGGGGTAACTTAATATAAATATTGGCTTGGTAATAGATCTAAAATTTTAATGACCTTTGCTAATATATTATTGAAAAGCATCGTCATAGTGATCAATGGTTAGCCCTTCTGTGTGTGGAAAGAGAACTATGCTTAACAGTGAAACAATCACAAACACACTGTTCTTATATTGTCAAAGTTTTTCAAATCGATGGAAGTTTTACTAACTATGCGCTAAAGTATGATTTTAATTATACAGAAGGCACTTCAGTTATTTATTCTAAATATTACAGCAATTGCGAAATAATGATTAACAAAGTTACCTTATACAGGAATTTTACATGAAAAATCGTGTTGGATTTTTATTACGGGCCATTCAGACTTTTAACTATTTCCGTTCATTAGTCCGCCTATTAAACTCCATGACTGGCTACAATCACGAAATTATATAAAATTGTTCAAACATACGTATTATACGTTGTTGCGATTATGTGAGGTGGAAATACCAGGCGAGTTGTGATACATTGCTGGCAATGGTCTACGACTTTTGATACCACAGCTGTGGGACTCCGCAATGTATTGAACTAGCTTACTTCTTGTCTAAATGAGTCTCAACTACTAATGTAAGCATTCATGTCATGATGTATAGTTTATATCACGTTTTCTTTATAATAAAATCAATATTTGCTTATTCATTACTCAGTACTTCCTTAGTAAAATCATCATGTTTAACGTTACCGGTTTGCTTAAGGGGTATGCGACTCATTCACGATTTAATTTCAATACAATAAAATAGAAATCACTGCAATGCTATGGTACGAAAAAGAGACGATTTATGAATGGAAAAATTATTAAAATGACATTGCTTACCTAATATGATAAATATTTGTATTTTTCTTTAAGTATCCTGACTTGTGAGTTTATTATTTCATTGCTTTGAGAGACAAAACACTCACCGAATTAATTTTAGCACTATAAAAATCACCTCCGTCACTTAAAAAATAATCACTACATTCACTACAGGTAATTTATAAAACACGACTAGTGATGATCAGGAAAACAATATTAAAATACCATATAACACAAGAAATTAATTACTTCACAATACATTAATTTACCCAAACTCGTAAACATACAAAATGACAACATTTTTAAATAAGAACGAAGCTATAAAATAAATATAAATTTAATCAAATGATGGATGATATCTGGATGTATGACTAGTTGTGACCCACGACTTTATCCGCATGTTTATATTTATGGATTGTCTTATTTTGGAATTCTATTCCTTTAAAATATTCTTAATAAATATAATCCATGCGATAACTTTAACCAGTATTTATTAGTACAATACCCATTGAAATCGATAAATCCTTTGCCATGATTAGCCTGTTTAAGCAAACGAAAAGTTCTCATTTTTCTATATTGGATTGGCCGTGATTACTTATCATATCTTATTCATATCAATATCAAAAAGATTAAAATAATTTTAAATGACATTTTGAATCCATCCAAACCATTGATATAAATCACGTAAGTATCAAATCTAATTGCAGTTACTGATTAACTTTAATGGGTTTACGATTTGTTTTTAAATTGTTCTTTTTTGTCTTTATTTATACACACATATACTTTTTTGTTGACATTCCAATTTTATAGGCACTGGCTGTCCTAGCATACGTCGTTTGCCGCAGCGCAGAAAATAAAAATACACCAATAAAAAAAGGTTTCAAGGGTGTCAAGGGGCATGAAGAATAGATGTTGTCCGATTCTCAGACCTACCCAATAAGCACAAAAAACTTCATGAGAATCGGTGGAGCCGTTTTGGAGAAATTCAATTTTGTACTCCGTGACACGAGAATTTTATATATTTGATGATTAAAACACCGCCAATCGCCATATAAAGTGAAGTTTGTGAATACTGGCTGTTATAGCAGTCCTCGAGTGTCATCGATTTATCGATCCCATTACTTATAAAAGAAATGGAAATTCTTGTAAAGCTATTAATTACGGGCTGTCTATGTATGACGTGGCTAATGGTTTTCATGAACTTAGAAAATATAATAATGTAAACAAGGACTGCCCTTCGAATTCTAATCATTATTATTATGTTGTTGCTATGACAACAGAAATGAATGCATTGAAAACAGAGACAGATGTCAGTACTATAATTTTGAAATACGCGTAAATAATTATGACTACTTAATGTGCCTGGGTAAACCATCTCAACGTTTTCCTGTCTCAAAATAAATTTAATATGATTACACTGAAATATAAATATTACAAAACAATTTCTAGTTTTTTTCTCTTATATATAACGATATCACCATTGAGGAATTTAATCCTTTTGTGGCGGGCTTTTACAAACATTCATTTCGTATGGGAAAATGTTAATGCCGGCTACTGTGTCATGCTATACAATCCAAAATTTTAAATTTTATTTACAAAGAAGCTATTGAAGGTCCTCTAATAAATAGGTAAATAGTGCAACAACCTTAGTTTTCCACGTCTAGACAGGAGTGATGCAAGAAAACCGATATCAGTTGTTTTCTTAAAACCTATGACAAGAAGAAAACATAATATTGCATCTGTGTTTGCTAATCAGTAATACCCAATAATATTTTCAAGTGATAATTCAAGGTTATATTTGTTTATAAATAAAACTTGTACGTACGTAAGTGTGTATGTATCTACACTAATATATATTAAAAACTAGCTGACCCAGCAAACGTTGTTTTGACGAAATTTTTTTTTTCTAGTTGTATGTATTTGTAATGCCACATTATAAAAAAAATAAAAACACAAAAAATTAAATATTTTTTTTAGTGTGAGCAACCCTTGTCACTTAGGGGTATGAAAAATAGATGTTGTTCTATTCTCAGACCTACCCAATATGTATACAAAATTTCATAAAAATCGCTCGATCCGTTTCGGAGGAGTACGGTAACTAACATCGTGACACGGGAATTTTATATATAAAAAAAGAAGAAGATATTTGTCAAATACTATGAATTAAATGAAAACGTGATAACGTTTAGTAAACATGTGACTAGAATGCAAATTGTTTTGCTTAATTCTATTTTTACTTTTATTTTGTAAACACGTCAATAGAAAAGGCATTAATATTCAGAGATTAGGGGCTCATAGCAAATTAAATATATTTTATTTTGTTTAGGTACAAAAAATACCTATACGACTGCAAGAATATCAGAGTGGTGTAAGTCATCACGGTAAAACCACTGTGGATGTCGAGCGCGGTTTCGATCTCTGTGTAAGACAAGCATATGTGATTCACGAATGCTTGTTCAGAGTCTGGGTGTCTTTGGGCATGTGACTTTAACGTGCGTGAAACTCCCCGCGCTACAAAGATTGAATACTATAAAACGGCAGTCGTTGAAAAAAGAAATATTTATATTTAATAGAAAATAAACAACAATAATTGACAAGAAAAAATATTATCTTCAGTCTTTATAATCAAAAACGTTACGAAATCATTGTATTGGCGTTCCTTTTCAAAGGCTTGTCTGGTTATTGATTAATGTAGGCAAATACAGAGTAAAGTCAACAGAAGTCCATGTCAAATAACCAAGATTTAGTAAACCAGAATGATACTGAAAACTGACTGAACACCAATATTTTAGCTGCTTTTGTAAGATAAAGCGACTGGTCGTTATAATACCGCATTTGTTCAATTTCTATGATGACTGTTAATTAAAAATGGAGTTTTAAAAAGACAGTTCTATTCATTTAATTTTATACAGATGTGTGACCTTGCTACATAAGGTCACAATACCTCGTGAGCGTGAAACAGGTGCCATCGACCCCACTACGCCTATTAATACGTCATCAAATATTGACAATAGAATAATGATTTATTTTAAACTGCTATTGGCTAAGCGTAAACAAACAAGTTTGAAATTTAAGCAGTTCTTTTGGATATATCTTGATGTATAAGATTTTATTTAGGTAAATATACCTTTCATACAGGAAGGTTAGGGTCATGAATTGCGCAATACGTGTTAAAAACCTCTTAATTACTTAAGGTACTTCCAAAAAAAAAACATCGAAATCATTTATCTTCAGAAAAACAAAAGAATACACATTACCCTTTGTTAGATAAAATATACTAACTTTAAAAGGGCCTTTAATTTATAATTCTTAATTAATCCCTTACGCAAAAAGACGTGTGTAATTAGTTTGACGTGTGCGTCTGTCTCTCTGAGGAATTATAGCTCCCGAACGGGTTGAGCGAATAAGAGCTAGTTGGTTTTGTATTAAAGGATCATTATGTGCGAGTGGTCTAGCTATTTATAAGTTGTGGGTGGTGAAGATTTATACTTTCGGGGTTTTTTAGGAGATCTTCTTGAAAGAGGTATTCCAACCTCTTTGGTACAATCACATTTATCTACTATACTATCCACACTAATGGTTTTAAGTTACAGTACGATTTAATTTAATCTTTAACTTTCTATTGTTAACAGATTACACTAGTAATACATTGCTAAAACATTAATCGTTTGAAGTTAACAACCACTTACAATCAAAAGCTATGTTAAGCAAATTACATTGTACAAGTAGCAAACAAGTATGTGACATTAAAACGTTGGGGAAAATGTGGAAATTAACGATAGTGACATGAACAACGATATCCAACGATCCAATAGAAATTATGATGACGTCATGTCTAACGAATTCGATTTGTTTATAATAAAACTAGCTAATGCCCGTAATTTCGTCTGCGCGGGATTAGAGTTTAGAGTATATTAAATATGTTAGCATGGCGCAGCAAAGAACTAATATTGTTACAAAAAAAACATGTATACTTTTGGTTCGCATTTAAAAAACAGGTCTGTCAATATTAAGAAATTACAGGCGTACTATACAGATGTTTTTTTTTCTATCAGTACTAGACTCTAGACTTTGAGGCTGGCCGATCCAAAGACTGCTATAAAAAAAATCCGCAATTCACCTATTTATATTTATGTGTCTATAATCTTCTACGAATAAAATAATACAGCAATACATATAAAGTTCTAAGAATATATTAAGACTATTAAGAGCTTAAGACACCTTCCACCACTTATTATTGCAAGACTGTAGCAGTTGTGTAAGCAGGATAGCGCACTACACGGTAGAGCGCCATCTCTCTCACACTCGCAACAACTTAACTTAAACAAGTGCTCCCCTGTAGGAGCAAGTGCTAAAAGGAAGTGAGTGACACGGTCATGAACGAAAGCGGCTTTCGCAAGTCAACCTAGGTACGATCTAGGTATGTCAGCTAGATCTCTCAGAGTTCGACAACCTCTATTAATCAAACGATCATAGACTGCATATGAATTCGCTTTAGATAGCCTTGGTGTAGTTGGTATGCTGCGATCGGAGTGCACGTTAATTATAATGTATATCTTATAAATGAAAGCTCCTTTCATATTTGAGATGAGTTATTCTCATAATTATTTACATTAAATGTCTTATATTATTTCAAAAATAAAACGGTTAAATCAGCACAGGTTAATTTTAATAGAAATAATGTTTACTTAAAAAACTGACAAACAGAGAGGTTAGGTTATTTCAGAAGGTTAGATCTGAATATTGGAATCGGAAATTGCCAACTCGCAGTAAGCTGGCTTGGTGATTATTGCTCAAACCATGGAAAGAGTCCTGTGCCCAACAGTGAGACATCTATTAGCTGGCCTTATACATACATTATACGTAAGCACACAAACATTTTATTCCACAAACATTCATAATTATATTAATAATTCATCATGATCATTCACAAAAACACAAAAGCATTCTCCCCTTCATTATTGTTAGAACTATTACCAATACATTACTTTGTTAAAACTGTCACAGAAAACACAACATTACTCATTATTGACACAAATGTGTAACACGAGAATTGTACTTATTATATTTTTGTTTTTATTTTGACAACTGCACTGATGTGTGAATCAATTCTCCACTTGTGTAAAATCTTTGACGTATTATAGCATTGTAATAGTAGTAAATAGGGTTTTATGTAAATATAAATATAATAAACAGATACTGGAATTCAATAAGCTTTCTTTATTTTCAGTGCAGTTTGTCAAACAAAAGAACAATCATTTAAAGCGATGTGTAAGTTGTTAGTTACAAATGCCTATCTGGTAATATTAGCCTGAATACGCAAATGAAATCTATACAGGCCATGAATAAATAGTAGAGCTGTTAACGTTGAATAATATTGCATCGCAAATACCTATATCTTCAACAGTTTGATCGGTTCTACCTAGCTTTAACTACTACGTATAATACCAGGGTGTCTACCCCCTCAGCCAGAGTCGCGCATTGAATGCACCTGCGATCCTGGGGCTCAGGCAGTTGAAGCCTTGAGGCTCAGGGCGTATTTAATCGGCGAGATTCTATCATATCTGGTTAAAGGTTATCCAGAGTACGATTATAACAATTGGGAAAAAGGAAGAAAAGAAAAAAAAGAACGACGTCAGAAAGATACTTAAAAATATTCGACACGTTGTTTAGCCTATAAACTACATGACGGACATAGAACAAATACGTCAACATCCCTATTGACGTTTATAAAGCGTAACTACGAAAACATAAACCGCAAACTTTCCCACAATGACACATGCTATAAATGTGACGATTGCATTACTTAACTTTATAGTCATTTGATAATCAGCTGTTAACTTTAAAACTATTACGATCACAATATACAATATTTCACAGCATTACATTTTTCAAACAATGCAATGACGTTATCTTCAGCCAATTTCAAAAACAATATTTATTAAAGTAAATGGAAGAAATAATAGTAATAAACAACAATAGATTTATTACGGTGTTGGAGAAAACAATTTCTTATATTTTATTTATCTAGGTAGGTATTTGTTTCACGGTTCAGCAATTCATAATGTCATAATTAACACTATTATGTTGGATTCTGTTTTTATTTACTTAGTTCTAATAGATCCACAAGGTTAACAATATTATTATAACTGTAAGACAGTTCATCGACTTGTCCAAGGAGATTATCTATACTAATATTATCAAACTGAAGAGTTTGTTTGTTTATTTTTTTGAATGCGCTAATCTCAGGAACTACTGGTTCGATTTGAAAATTAATTTCAGCGGTAGATAGCCGATTTACTGGGGAAGGCTATAGCACATATGCCATCACAATATGATTAATAAGAGCAGAGAATTAATTAATTATTTACACAAAACGGTGAGAAGATGAGTGCACGCAAAAATTCGTCATATTATATCTTCATGACCACGCAGACGAAGACGCGGGCATCAGCTAGTGTTAAATAAACAGAACCTCAGGCTGTATTTAGTATTCATGAGTGATTAATGAGCAAGGAACATTAAAACTAAATTGAAATGGAAAGTATTGAATGTAATCGAAACACACGTTTATTAGAACTTGCAATGTCATGGCAATGAAGTAAATGTTACATTTTCGTAATTCATTGCAACATAAATTACTATCGTAATTCTAGTGACTTACTAAACTATTTCTTACAAATTATCAAATGTAATACAAGGTGTATTACATTAATTCTACAGTATGTGTGTGCGTCACTGCATTCCTCTGAAAAGGCAGGACCGATTTGTTTTTTTTTTTTGTAAGCAATTTGGTGAAGACTTTTTTCTGGTTCGGGGAATCCTAATGTGCTAATGGACACTTTTTCTGGGACGGAAACGGATAGTGTCATACCAACTTACTAAACATGGACTATCGCGCTACGTCGACGGCAATAAAAATAGGGGAATAGGGATGATGACAATTTTTTTTTCCAGTGTCCGTCTTGTAGTTCATTGTATAATAAGGGATACGTATTTTTTAATTTGTCCCGCAAACATAAAATGACCAAATTACTGTGAATGAAACTTACGCGCGACGTCACGATTGAGTATAAATATTACTACCATAACGTGACGTCAAAAGCCTCCTCTCCTAAACATTAAAGCAATTAATCTTTGTCAATTTTAATTTTCTGAAAAAGGAAAAAATATGTGTCTAATACTTTTCAATTATCTAACTGAGGGACTAATTAGATTTTGTCTTTTTTTACCCAGTCATCATCCCTATTAGCGCATCCCGAAATTAAATTTTGACCATCACACACTTTGATTAATTATAGTAGTATTGTATGAATGATTGGATTTGGTGATTTCATCATTTACTTTTTTGATAATTAATTCATTCCTTAAATGTTTATTGTTCACTTTCAAGCAATGATTTTCGATCGAAGAATGTTTAAACTTATCCACCATATAATAATATGTAGAGCAAAGCAGCATAGGGTCTTACCGAATATCTTCATCAATCAACAATAGACTTTTCTTTACACATTCACAAAAAACGTATGACGTTACACACTGCGTCGTAGGAGACACCGATCTACATATTAATACATTTCCGTCCCTCTATTACGAAAGCTACAGTTCGTCACCTCACCCACAAATGAAATAGCGTAGAAAAAATATTCATGCATGTTAATAACATGGTAATACATGGAAATAGTCAAGTAAGGTCATTTTTACGTATTGGTTTCGTATGTTTTGCAACTGAGAGTGTGCATTACAGGAATTAAAAAGCTTGTTAGGAATGTTAATTGTTTTGAGGGGAATAATGTTAAGTATTTCTCCAAAGGCTGAGCGAATGTTTTAGTAATTTTTGTTATAAGTCGTAAAATATGGAAAGTTTGCAGCTGCACGGATTTGGTTAGAAAATTTGTGAAATTATTTATGAATTAGCATATAGACAGTTTTCTTCTCGGAATAAATTTAAATGCAGTCGGAAGCTTTGATTATATAATAGAATAATAATAATTATGCTTTTAGTTTTCATTGAATTTTATTGAATGGATTACGAACAGATTAGTTTGTACAGCGATAGAGGATTGGAGCAAAAAACAGGTATCCCCCGTGTACGAAGGAAAAATTTTGAACTGACAAAAACACACGAAAATGAACCTTATTACTCCAACATAAAGGTGCTGACGTCTGTCATAAATCACGGAGATCACGTGTCAATGAAATAAGACAGCGACAATAGACGTATTATACTGAATTGGAGGAAGTCGGATAAAGAGCGATTGAAATCATGTCTACAACTTTTCCATATTTAGCACTATTAAGGTCAAGGTCACGATAACCATCTTTTGACAATTCCAAATGTGAGATTTGATGAATGACAAATAAACAAAGAAGTATAGCCGAGTGGTTGATGTCGTCACGCCAAAAACTCGCTCCACGCGGCGTGTCGCGGTTTCGATCCCCGCTTAGGACAAGCATTTATTGTGTGATCCACGAATGCTTGTTCTGAGTTTGGGTACCTTTGTGCATATGACTTAAATGTTTGTGAAACTCAAAGCGATACAAGGATTACTTTATTAAATGCGGGAGTCGATAGTGAAGTTGTCAAAATCACAAAGAAAAAAATAGATTTTAATCACAAGACACCTCAATTTTTATTTAGAAAATATAAAATGTAATGAGGAACCCTATTTTAAAAATTAATATACACCGTGACTGTACACGTGCACCGATACATATATAACAAGTATCCACTAACTAAGTAACCAAAATAAATCAATAATAGAACGTTGAAAATTGTAAAAGCTATTTCTAACATTCGATTTATTAAGAGTTTGAAATCGCAACAAAAAAAAAGAAAATTAGAAAAGAGGTTTTTACCTCGAACTAGGATGGCTAAAAATAAATAGTATTTAACATATAACATTGAACTGTAAACGCATAAGTTAAAGGAAAAATGCTAGTATATTCCTCTTTTTCCTGCATTATTTTATTCAAGCAATTTGCCACACGGAACAAAGAAAGTGAATTTCTGACAGGTTTTCCCACATTCCAGTAATGTCATTAAAGTACAAAACGAAAGCTCAGACAACTGTTATTAGCAGTCATTATAAATCGCCATCAACTTACAAAGTAAAACTGAGGAAGTTGGGGAAGAGAGACACCACTCTACTATGTGTAACGCACTGTCCCGTTTCCACAATTGCAACACTCTTCATTCAAGATGTGGTAGTAGGACTCAAATTTATGCCAAATTATATTTTTTACTTGTTCAACTGTTGCCGGTACAGTCATCTGAAAAGTTTTCATGTCAAATTAAAATAACGTTCATAATTTGGAAACTTGATTTGGTGCAGTTTTCGCAAATACGCCTGTACGTTTAATTTGTCTTTTTTTTTATTTGGATCTAAAAAACTTGTATAGATGGAAAACCTAAAATGACACAGCATCCATCCACAGCATCAAAAAACATTGTCATGAAATAGTTTATGATGAATTAATTATCTATGTTGTAAAATAAGAACCATTATTGCTGACAGCATCAATTGATTTTCCTCCACAAGATACGTTTTACCGACCCTTACTGTAGTTTTGGCCTTTTATTGGTTAACACCTACCTGACCACGTAAGTAGCTCTAATCAAGTACCAAGATTATCTAGATAGCCATCAGTCATATCTTTATCTATATCAGCGAAAGGATATTTTGTAACAGACACTTGGTCGTTATCATTCAATTTACTAAGTAAGTATGATTGTGTCATCTATTGCCGCCTACAATCAGTAGCATTATGCTGAAGGTGATCTAACGAGTTCAATTACCTTTAGTACAAGATTATGTAGTATTGCAATAATATTTTAATTTAAAGAGGTCGTTCTTTAATCAAAAAATAAACTTATAATAATTTCGGATAACCAGCTTTTTATATTTATGACTGTGACTGTAATCTTGTATGTCCTCGGTAATCTCAGAAACGACTGTATCCTTTTTGATAAAAAATTACTCAATTGGAGATAAGAGTATCTGTGAGTATTATAGGTAGAAATAAACAATAAAATTAAGAAGAACATTAGAATTCAGCGGAAAGCACACTTTACAAGATGGAGGAGAATGTAAATAAACCCGCGGGCCTCCGCTTGTATTTTTAAACAAAACAATGTAACAGTATAGATAATTTATACGTAATGAAACTTCACCGTTTCAATTAAGTAATGAAATAACGAAACGATCACAATGCAGGTAAAAAAAATGTAACAAATACCTACATCCGTCTATGACAATAGTACAAAGTTCCATTTAATTAACTTAAAATAAATGAATATAATCAATCACCTATATTAAGGTTAATGGAACATTTGTGCACGTGAAATGTTCATGGTGAATAAGCAACAAGGCTAATATTATTCACTGTACATTTTATCGAATACGTGTGTTATTGTTTTGGACTTAGTTTCTAAAATCTTAAAATGAAATATAAGTAGATATTAATGCGGTGTAGTAGATGAATGAAGCGTTATATTTCTACTAGGGGTATATTGAAAAGGTAAATGTCAAATAGAGTAAGATGTGCAGACATCATAAAGATTAAAAGATGCATCGGTTCACTCGCACGTATCGTCTGACTCGCGACTCGGCCGCCCCGTCAGTTCATGATTAACGACTCCAGTTTGGTCTGAAACTAGTCGGGCAATCCCAATAAATACGCGCGAGTATGAATCTTTGAAAAGTTTTAAATAAATACGATATAGAGACACTGGATTACGTAGATTCTAATGCATCTACAATTACTATCTTAATAGTTTAATACACACAAAAAAAAACAAATTGCTATCACTTTGCGGCCCGACTGTACCTGTCAAACGAGACAGCTTTCAAACTGTTTCCAAGTAAATTGTTCAATGGGTCCAAGCATACATCCCATGGAAATACCACCACCAAATACGGGGGTTATGTAAAGAATGATTGTTGCATCACTGTTTGAAATAATAAATTCATGTTTTTATACCAACACAATCCCTTAAATACAGGGTAGAAATGGACACTGTTATAGAGGCGTCACAGCCTCTCTCGTTTTGTCACCAAGATGATTCTCAGGTGCCGTGATAGCTAGGGTCGAAATTATCACAAATTGACTTTTCGACGATCAGGAAGACAGGTGAAAGACAGACAATGGTTATGGCAATCCCAAAACAGAGGGCAATGTCTTTTTTCTTGAAGATATCAGTGAATCTTTCTCATAAGAAAATTAGTAATTTTTCACACGGAATTGAACAGCAAGATACTTATTTCAGAAACATTTATTTTTCAAAACAAGTAGTCTCACTTGCATTCTTATTACGCATACTCTCAAATCATTATATAACATCGGATAATTTCTATTGCAAGTTACTTTTTTTAATATAATTAATTGGAAAGTTGTCTTGCCACAATAACAGAATAAATTAAACGACATTCATATCAATTATCATCTAATAGATATTATCCTGTTGATTGACTTATTAGTTTAACTTAACTAGAGAAACTAGTTCACTGTAACCGTTTTATTAACTGTGCTATAGTTTTCCACAAATATGCGAAACTTTCTAGCGGTTGTCGAGAGAAATGTAAGAAAAGCGTTTATTTTAACTTCACGTTTGAGTGCGACGGTACTTAAAAATAACGTTAAGAAATAAAACTGGAAGAATTTGCAACTTAATGTAAATTTTTTACCTTAATTTTAATTACAAGGTAAATGTCAGTGTTTTCCGTCACAAAAAAGGTTTTAATCTTAGTTAATTATGCAGTAAAGTACTTGTTTATACCAAAACCTTTAAGAAGACCGGATGGCAAAGCACCCAACGTTAAAAAAGATATCTTTCTTTAAACAATTGAAAATACTCTTTGTCGTCAAGACAAAATATAATAAGAGAAGAAGAAAAAGCTAGACTGCAACAAATGTATAAACGTGTATTGACACCTAATGTATTGACACAACATACACTAAAAAGTATTACACAAGGTTTGCAATTCTCACCCAATCTCTTGAAGACTCAAGCTATCCCTTACAATAGCTCTATTGCAAGACTACTATCTCAGAATAAATATTGAACAACAATTAGAGCTAATCGTACAATGATTTATCAATATCCTCTTTGGTTGTATACTATGCACTATACGCTGTTTACTACAAACAGGGCTGATCGCTACCTGCATGAAGAATGTAAAGTATTGCCACTGGAAAATGGGGATGACATAGTACGGCGGCTCATAAAAAGTCCAAATCTTTATAAAACTTTTCCTATCAACCTCGAAAATGCCTCTATTAACCATGTATTACTGTTAATATTAGATATTGCAATTGTAAAATAGAGACGGCGTATGCGGTGTCACGTTAAACGTTGGATACCTCCTTAACCGATGGTAATAAACCCTCTGTCTATTAAGGAAAATTCAGTATTAACGTTTATTCCATTATAAAGCATTAATCATTACAACACGCGGCGTGATGTGACGGGTTGTTCGGATATTATGTAAACACAACCGGAAATATTTAATGACTAATGTTTAAGGCTGGGTCTGTTAACACCCATTAATTTATACGGTTGATTTTATGAGAAAGCTTAACTAGTATGTAAACATGAATTGTTGTTTTTAAAGGCATTATTGACTAGTAATTAAGGAAACGTTGGAAAGAGAGGGTTTTTTTATAGTACGACTCTGGCACTAAGGCATTTAATCCCTGTGTTGCGGGGTTTCCCCTCAGTTGGTTTGGTGTGGTGACCTTAAACACTCGACTATCCGTGCCGTCATCCATGCAAGATTGTATGCAAAACAAAATTACAAGATAATTAAAGTTTTATTTTTCTATTTCGTTTTTGTTTCACTACAGAAAACCCCTATCATCATACCATAAATTACAATCTTGTGCAAGAAATACCAATAAAAACAAACATATTTACGGATAGAATGATAAAATAAAGTTTATTCTTTAAAATTTATAAAGAGAAACTGCAGTACAATAAAGGTCGATGCAAAAGAGAGTTGTTCACAAATTAACACCTCCGTAATACAAAAGTAAACATTACACTTTCTAGTGACACAAAAACTTTCTTATACGATAGAGTTCTACGTAAAAATGTTGATACGTGCCCAAGATTAGAGACCAATGTCTTTAGAATTAAGCCACGATGAAGCTATCGATTCGAAGCACGTGTGGTTACACTTCCCACGGTATAATGGTACTTAAGTATATGGCAATTTGTACGGACAAGACCTCATTTGAGACACAACAGTATAAGACTTAAACCTGTCTTACAACAACGCGTCCTTCTTACTTGACTAGGCAGTTAAAGCTATAGGGAGGTGATGATTATATTCTTCAACGTCTTTTTGGGTAGTAAATCAGTGGCGCAAACTTATATTGATAAAAAAACATCGAATGGAACACGTCACACCACTCCTGTTTATATGCGGAGTCATTACCTCACTTAAACTACAAAACAGCTTATGATTGAAATATTTTTGTTCAGCCAAAAATAAGAATGCGTGTTTGATATTTTTTAATTATCAGTCTGTCGGGCTCAAAACATTTTTACCCAGTCATCACTATTCTTGTGAGACATTTTGCTTCATGAGAGTGCGTCTTTATTCATTTTGTAATTAGTTTTTTGAGCATTCCCCTTTTATGTAAAACGTTAGTTTACACAAACTAGAGGATGTATAGGTGTCGTGTAAATTGTTTTGAAGAAGTGATATCAAGCTAGCTACATAGTTCTCATATTTACAAATTTGTAGAATCCGGTCTTTGTTAAACGGTAGTAATCTTACAAACGATCATCTAGTAAGACTAACAAGTGAATTCCTTTACGATGTGTGTTGGTCGATGAAGGATAATTTATTTCACATCGAATCGTCAAAGAGGTCTTGTATATGCAATCAAATATAATTAATACAATGAAATAATTCAAACCTCAGACAGAACTAAGATGGGTCTTGTCTAATACTAAGTTATGAAATGTAGCAACCGTTATAAGTAACGAACAAATGATTAAGCCTAGGTATGCGATGTCACGAACATCGCATTCTTGGCAAAGATCACAATCTAATATATGAATGAAATACGGCAAACAACATAGTTATAAAATAATTACAACAGTGGTCCTTGCATCCGCGAAAATATTTATAGAAACATACAATTTCGTCTTGTTTACACACTGTAGATTTAACGTCTAGGAAGTAATTGAAAACGTATCCTAGGACCAGGAATACTTTATGACATAAACAGCAAGGTTTTGGCAGCAGGAGCTTGTTCTTAAATCTTAACCACATTACTTCATAATTACCTACATAAATTTGGACTGCACGTTTTAGTACGAGTCTATAAACTGTGTGTTATATAAGACGTCAAAACTGCAGTAAATTGTACTAATGTTAGTACTATTTGTAACACGGACGTGGCCTACCGTAAACTAACACAGTGTAACCAAGGATTAGCGTAGGTCAGTATTGACCTAGTTAATTTTAATTATGTGTAGGAAATATGAAAAAGGAATGAGTCTTTTTTGAATGGGAAATCATCAAATGACTCCCCTTGCTTAAGCGGTAGGGAATATTGTTTTCCCGCCTCTCCCCTTTATGTATATATAAATATATTCCGGGGCCGCGGCAACAATTCCGGACAGTCCCGCTTGCCTGGCAAGCATTCAGTATGATTCATCTATAAGTTTCACCGCATTTGTTTCAGTACTAAACGTAACATTGTCAAGCCAAAATGAACCACAACCTAGACTATTCTTTAGGCTCGGTTTTTGTGGTTAAATTTAAGGTGTATTGGGTATTATTTTCAAGGTCTAACCACTCGTACATTACCTACGTCATACCAACTAACATTTAAGCTCTTGACTTACAACACACCGTCTTAAAACCATGTTCGCGCAAAACGAAAATGTTTTGATGGAATTGAATGGTCTGCAGGAATTCGAATAACATGTCAAGTCTAACTAAAACACAGTGTTAAACCTGGATACCGCTAGACAACCTTGAAGTGCGTATTTATAGTTTGCAGTTGCATTCTTGTATTATTCACATTTTTAGATTGCTCTTGCGTTTTATTGGAGATAACTGTTGGATAATTTTATAATCTGAAGTTCTGCACGCGACTGGCGAACATGCAAGAATCATTAATCGTTCGTTAATTTTATTAATGCTTTAAAATAATGTATTGGTTGATTTATAGTTACGGTTTATTCTTAAGATTTTAGTTTAATTCCAAGAAGATTAGATTTTTGTCAATTCTTTGCAGAATTCAGTCAGTGTCTCGGTAGCTTAGTCGGTAAAACCGACTGAATTGTTTAGCCCGAAGAACAGTTGCAGGTTTGAGTCCTATGTGATATTAAAATTTGTCCATTATATTAATTGTACTTCTTTTAAGTATTTATGACAAATACTTAGAAGAAGTTAAATAAATGTATAACGAAATAAATAACACCTTGTCCTAATACTTTCTGGTTCTACAAGGTAGTGTGATAGGACCAACATTATTAAAAATGGTGTTTATGTCCATGTCGGTCAAGTATCATAAACAAAAACGGATCATCCTTGAAAGTGAAACTTCATCTCGATACCCAGACAGATATCAATACAATTGATAAATGGGATTACAGGCCTAATGTATGAAATACAGGATAAAGTTGATCGTGTCACGATACGCCAAATACGACGAAATATAAGGACATGGTATCTCAAGTGACTCTTATCAGTATACTATCTATTATTAAACCTCGTCTTGATATAATAATCTGTAGTTAAGTTATATAGGCTTTGTACAGGATTATTATATCAATGAGGACGATGAAATAATGTCGCATGCGCTTGTACTTAGGATTTGTATTTTGCCAATGACGACGCAAAATATTAGGAGTATAGAATTCTTGAAATAAGTACATTACTGTATTATTACTGTTTTATATTCTGTGGTATTACGTCATTGGTTTAGGGTATTAAATAAGTTAAACAATCGTGGTTAATGGTTTCATTGTAAAGAACACAGTTTTAAATAAATAACGATCGATACTATATTTCAGTGGTATATTTGATATGGTAATTTTAGACGCGTTCTATTTTATAACTGAGTTTTTTGACAAAGATACTTTAAGAGACACACCAAGATTAAACCAAAACAAGTGAAGTATAGTTAAGTAATTATAAGCTTCGTCTACAAGAAAAATAACATTAGCAATACCAAACAACAAATTAAAAAGTTAGGTATATGAACTCATTTCTAATTGAAGAAGTAAGTGAATGGATGGGGTCATTCATAGTTTTAGCTAAATGAATAACATAACTATTTACAAATGGGAAAAACACATCTACTATTACTATTTCCTTGTGGCTTTCTCAATGGACTAGTTTGAAAATAAAATAAATTTTCCTTTTATCCATAATGTACTATTATTTAACATTTTCGAGACACTGAAAGTGAATACGAACTTATTTGAATGACATAACATATATTTATAGTTTTGATGACAACAAAAGATAATAAAAAACGGCCATTTTGTCATAATCACAAAAAATACTACATAAAGTACTTTACCAACAATTTAAGATGACATTAAACAACGTAAATTTAGTTATTAACAAAAATTTAATCGTTTGCTTATTTACATAATTAAATGTTGTCTTTATTATAATGATGTTGTTTACCTGTCTGATTAAGTCAACGAAAAGATTAAAAAAAATACTAGTGACATGTAACTTAAAGAATTTATTTTTTAACTAGCTGTCGCCCACGGGTCTTCCCGCTAAAAATCGAAAATGATCTCACGGGAACATAAAACCGGGATAAAAATGCTATCCTATGTGTTAAACCTGGTTATCAAACATTTGTGTGCAAATGAAATAAATCCATATTTTATCACTTAAATATAAAAACCAATAATTAATATATTTTCTTTTTACTTGCAATTTTCTGCCACTTTCAATTTCCAAGTGCAACTAACAATTGGTCCTTCTTCATTTTTTTAGGACCAACGTAAGGCGTTGAAGCAAAGTCCCCGAGAGAGTTTTGATACCAAGGTTTTTACTACTAGAAATAGTGTCCTTCAAATTTTTAGGACCAGTGTTAGGTGTTGAAGCAAAGTACCTACTCGATAGGGTTTTGAGACCAAGGTTTCCAACACTAGAATGAGTCTCAGAAATACGTAGAACTCCATAGAAACCTATCTAGTTACACGTGAGGGAACACGCAAGTGTATGAACGTGAAACTGATACAGACTTGTTTCTCAATCACCTAAAGTGTTACCTTTCTTCATAGTTATACTATAAAACTAACAAATAATATTAACTAGCTGACACCTGCTTACTTCGTTAGGCGGTATTTGTATTGGTAACAGAACTTTCAAAATCGATTCAGTTATTCTGGAGATTACTACCTCCCTCTAAAACGTCACAAACGCAATTTAGCATAAGAATATTATATTAGCTATTTAGGTTATAGTACAAGATGAAAACATTTTGAATAACAATTCCATTTGGAATTGGATTACCGTAGAATATAAACAATAGAGTTTTTTTCCAATTTATAGGCTAATTACCAATTTTTGATAAATACCACATTGTATGGACAAAAGGACCTGTGTCAGTATACGACAAGGACCAGGGCCCCGATTCTGCTATATTACAATGGCTGATGAATAAATGGCAATTTGATTAAATTTGAAATTATTTCTATTCTCTTAATCATTTTGCCAATACAATCATTGGAATTTAATTGTATTGACCTTGAGTGTACCGACCCGCACTGAATTTCCAATTATTGTGTAGAAAAAATTTAATGGTGCATAATACGAAAATTCAAATTTTAAGCCAAATTTCATTCATTCGTCGGCCATTGTAAATAGCAGAATAGGGGCCCAGCGTATAGCTATTGAAATTGTCGAACAATTTCACACGTGTCGAATACACCAACCAAGTCGTATACTATCGCGAATTAGAGTTTGCAAATGTTATACAAACATTATACACTGGTATACATAATATATTCTAATGTTATACACGTACCTACTCACGCATACCTACGTAATAATGTTATAACATAATATTATTAATTAAGCCCATAATTTAAGCAAATTCCCTCATCAACTTTACACGGATGAAATATATAATCTTTAGTTAAAATATTCTTGTCATATTACCATGTTTCGTAAATAAACACATTTTTTTACTAAACATCAAAATATATATCTTGACGTTTCACAGCAGTAAAGAATAAAAATAATTGAAAAAAATGCACAGATAAATCATTCATACAGCCACGCCAAAAAAATAATATTTAAATAGTAAAATTATGTATTTAAGGGCCGATTTTTCAATCGCCAGATAACTTTTATTCGACGAATATGTTTGACGTTTTGACAGCTTCTGTACAGAAAATATGTCAAACGGCCATATTTATGCAACAGATAAAAATTATCTGACAATTGAAAAATCGGATCTAAGTTATATATCAGTCTTAACTAATAAATAATAGAATAGCTTTAAAGTTACGATTGCTATCATAAAATACTAGTTATGTTAATACATAAAAATATCACTCACACAAGTAGATTTATTAATTCAGTAAGGCCAACATATGATGTTTATTACTTTGATATGTGAAGGTTCATTATCTTAATAATAAATCTCTTGATTGCCGGAATTAAAATTAAGTCAAAACAAATATTAGGCAGTGTTAACTGCTTAAACGACAAATATTTAAACAAATAAAATTATAAGCTGCTCATCGTTTTATAGTCATATTTACTTCTCATGGTCTATTATTTAGTTCAAATGAAACTCTCAAATACGTGTTTGAAAATAAAGATATCACGTGTGCTAAGACGCGTAAAATTAATGCACATAATAAAATTTAATCCGTATATATGGAGCAATACCCTGAAATATTGTTGTATCGCTTAAAAGCTAAATACAGTAAAGTTTCTATCAAGAAAACATTTAAATTAAAAAAAGTTAACAATCATTTCAATTACTAGGGACAATATTTAAAAATATGAATTAAAGGTACTTACAGTTCCAAAAAAAAGTATAAATACCCACTGGCACAAAAAAAAACACTAAATCACTTTAATATTAAAAAAAAACTATTAAATTAAATTGGCGGTAAACGTTCGAAAATCGAAACTTTCAAATATGGCGGAGCGCGCGTTCGCGGCGACGTTACAACGCTGAATGATAACAGGTTGTGTTGGCGGCACCGTAATTATATCAACGAGAGTCGAGCAGTTTTCTGAACCAGTCAGGTGTAGGAGTCAGTCACACTATCTAATGAACAGCTAAGTGAGTAATAGCTTGCGTTTTGCAAATCATACACAGTTGCGATTCGAATAATTTACCGGTAACATGGAAAACTTGTCGACTAATCTACCCGCCTAACTTGATTGATATTATGCAGTATGTTAGCCGCATTTTTTTGCGTACGAACCAATTGTTTTGAGGTCAGCCAGTTAAGGGCGTTATATTTTATAAATACTTTTAATACAATCGTTAAAAAGTTTATTTTGATACGGAGTTACGGAGTATATTAAAAACATAGATACTCTTTGGTAGATGAACCTTTGTTATACCTACACATTTCAGAATGTTTTATTAACAAAGTTATTACCATAATATTATTATACATTAAAAAATGATCAATATTTATCAAGTTTTATAACATTTTATTGAGTCGTTAACGCAGTTTGTATTTCGTTAGTGTTACCCCCAATGGCCCCAATACATGGAGTTAAAATTCGTCATTTAATAAAATAAATTAGTACTTGTAACCGAATAGGAACAGATAGTAAAATATACATAAAATCTAGCTCATTGCCAACAACTAACTTTGTTGAAATATTTTTTGTATTTGGAAGTAGCAGAAGAGATAGTGGCAAATAAATTAATGAGATGTCAATTACGAATTCAACCACGATTTTCATATATTGCATTAAAATACTCTTGATTTATTTTTAAGTTAGAACATTAAAAAAACTATAGGTGTTGTAAAGTCACCTTAAAAGGGTGTACAGACTATAAAAAGAGGTTTAAATAGAAAACTAAATGATGTAACATTCAACTGTTCAAAAAAACATATAAATATCGTTCACAGACTAGCACAAACCATCAATTATATCAACATTGTTTATGGGATGACTTCGACTAAAAATTTTGCAAATCATGCCGTAACTGCCATGACTAGGTTAATCAAACCAGTACCAGTTTTTCATCTCTTGACCGATCAAAATGGTTTACATTATGTACAGACAGACATATAAAAAAAACAAACATGCATTAAAAACGTGATGGGCACGTGCGATGCGTACCAAACGAAGTCTGTCGTACCTAAATACTAATGACGCAAGTCCCAAGTTCAAGCTATCATTTTTTAAATAACTATCAAAAGCGGTAGTTGTTACAACGTATCTTAATCGGATCGTTTACATTGCATGTCGTCATACAATCGTAATATTATTTTGGTTGATTTAAAAAATCGCGTAGCGTGACGATTTTTACAAATCTGAATTAAACTTAATGTTCGCACTTATCAATTTTATTAAAGTTTTTTTTACTATTTACAAAATATTTTTTATGTTTCATTGTTATTATCTTTGATGGACTTAATTATTTCATGGGTGAAAGATTCATATGATGCCGAATTTTGTTATGTGGAGTTTTTTAAGAGTAAACTTTATAAATAAATAAGGTAAATAGAAAGAACGCGTCGTTCGACAAGAAATTACGGGCTTCGTAAAGCATAAGGCGGGAAAACACTGAAGCAAACTATTTTCCTTACCTAAATCGAAAACTTAAGGAAAACGGTCTTAGGACAAGGTAACATAATTAAGAAGAACAGGAGACTATGTAATAATTTAATTAAGGCAAGACTTTTGTGATGTGGGTATTTACATTTAACGGGGGAAAAAAGTACATTATTCATTAATATAGTCTGCCAATAGGCTATTTGAATAAATCTCGTAATATAAATCATTTTAGTTTCATCACTTGCTACTCAAAATGTACAGGTATGTGACGTTACATGAGATTTTGAATAACTGTATCCCATTCATTTTTTGTTCACGAGATAAAAGAATAAATACGTACCCAATATTTTCTGAAAATCTGTCTGATGGACTTAACAGATTTTTTTTTTAAACTGACACCGCTTTTCAATTTCAACCGAACAATAAAACAATGAAAAGATTTTAGGTGTGACAATTTTTTTCAAGTCGCTGTTCCTTAAAAATTATTGCACAAAAGGAAAAATCATCGGTATCACTTAGTAGTTATCAACAGCAATTATTGTTTCCATAATCCATAGATATTATTATTCACTTTTCCGTTCACATGTAACCGGCAATACCTACGTAAACTCTATGCTTGGAGGTGAGAAATACCGTCTAGTTTCATGTTCACACCAGGGCCCCGATTCTGCTATTTACAATAGCCGATGAATGAATGGAAATTGGCTTATTCTCTTAAGCATTTTTTCTACACAATAATTGGAAATTCAGTACGAAGAGGAACACTCACGTTCGAGACAGTAAATTTCCAATTACTGAGTTGGAAAATTGCTTAAAGGAAAAACAATAATTTCAAATTTAATCCTATTGCCATTCATTCATCGGCCATTGAAATATCAGAATCGGGGCCCAGAACTCTCGATAACTCTGTTCACATTCGGCGGTTAAATATATTTTGTTTGATCACGACCGAATAGTATTTAATTTAGGTCAAACCGCAATAGATTGATACCAATCAAGGTAGAATATTCTATGATCGCGTATTGGATTAGTGTTAACATCTGTTCTTGCAAGTTTGTGTATAAACATATCCAAGCGATTAATTTTAGTCTAAAGAAACGAGATACATTTATAAAATGCCGCTGCCGTGCTGATGTCAAGAATGTGGACTGATAGACAAAAGTGTTTCTTTCCTTTTTCCAACATATTTTTTCTTTTATTTTTATAAACGACTGCCACGCTAAGATATTTAAATCTTAAGTTTGTGCGGGTGGGGGTTTTCACAAAGGCTTGTCCTAAGCGAGGGATCGAATCGATCGAAATGTAGGTTGTGCGTGGTAACCTCAACCACTCGGCTATCAGTGTCAATATATGGCTGTCTGGACCATTTTCATCGTTTAGACCGCCATCTTTATATTTTACTTAAAATATAGATTGTATTTGAGCAGTTATAATAATAATACATACATATTATCCTCATTGCATATTTTCAATTCTAAATCACGACTAGATGCAAAACCATTTTATGACTCTCGTTTTCATATTTTTAGTGTGTCTTACTTTTACGAATAATCATGACGTTATAGATAAATTTATAAAGTTCTAATTAATATCAGTCTTCATAACCAATAATTATCTAAATAAAAAAAAGTGACGTCATTGGACATGACTTTGCAATTTTTCATTTCATAAGTTGTGAAATACTTAATAGGCGTTGTTCATTGAGTCATTTATTAGAACTGAAGCATCAGCCAGTCGCGTGCCAAAAGTAATAATGATAAAAAAATGTATGAAAATCTTTAACAAGTATGTTATGTGATACGCTGTTATCATTTCATGACAAATTATAATAATATGGTAGCTCGATTTTAAAGCAATTTAGTCGGCGGACATTGAATTGATATGCATTAATAAGCTAATTTAAAGAAGCGATGGTTAACGTCAAATCTGTCTATACGTACACACTCCAAGTTGATGGAAAATCGGTTATTTTCAGATTTGATTTGACAAAGAAAAGAACGCAGAAAAGCCCACAATATATTTAACAATATTTTATAGTGGTAAGTCAATTTATTTTGTAATTTCTATTAATTACGCATATAAAGGTTTTTCTCATGAGGCTTATGATTATTAAGTTATTAAGTGATTTAGACTATTTATTGGTTGTCGAATTAATCATACCACTCATTTAAATGAGGTTTCCGTACATACCTATAGGTTAAATATATGTATAAAAATTGGCTTTGGATAAGGAACCCTAACAAAACATAATTAGTCTTCAAAAGATGATCAGATTTAAATACCAACGGTTACTTTCTACATAAATCATAGCATAACGATATTAACGATGCATGTTTAAGAAAAGTGAAACGGAGCGTGCGATGCACTTTAATGCTGCACCCGCGATTGGCCATGGCGAGTGACGTCATATGCGCACGCGCACTAAAAAAGTTATGCACTTGCATCATACCTGTCGTTATGAATCATAATTAATTAATTTTCACGCCTTTGGTGACGGAAGGTTTTATTATTCTTTATATACCTTTTAAGTTCCTTTCATTCTTCCACAATTTTTAACTGTGAAAACTCTTTTGATCTGAGAACATTAAGTATCCATTTTATTTAATCATGTAAAAAACATCTGTCTTATAATCACGGTTCATGAGATGCAGCCTGGTGACAGATAGATAGACAGCGGTGCCTCAGTAACAGGATCCAAAATACATAAAAAAATTGATTCTTTGTAAACATAAGAAGTTTATTTACTCCCTAAAAGTAACAGCAGATATGCATAATGTATATAAATTTAAATCAATCACTATTTTTAACACCTTATCTTTTATAAGGTATAATGCCAATAGTGATGCACGATAGGTGCTAATTATAAAGGAAGTTTGTTCGTAAGACAATGACAGTCATGCTTCCACGATGATTTTTGCAATGTCATCACGACGTTAAATGCAAAGAAATATGATGTCATAACAAGTTTATTAATATTGACTGACTATTTGTTTTTGATGATTCCTATAAACGATGATTCTAAAACTTATTCCGGAAAAATAGAAAAGTGACTTGTGAAATATGTTGAGTATTGGTACCTAAAATGTGTTTAATTCTTAGATAAAAATCCATTCTAATATTATCAATGGAAAATTATATGTGTGTCGGTTTTTCAGTCTTTCTAACTCCCACTTCCCTAAAATGGGGGATAGAAGTTTGTATAGAGCATTCCGCAATTTTAAAGGTAGAAAGCTTATAATTTTCCTACTGCTTTTGACACGGCTTTCTATTTCGAGAACCAGCAAAGTATACATTTTTTTTTGTTTTATCCCTAAAACTATTTATCAACGTTGTAAAAAACTTGAAATACATTTCGATACCTAATCATATTATCGCGGACCACCATTATCAAGTTAAAAAAAATGAAACACATGTCATTACAGCCAGATGTCAAGGGCGCAAAGATTGACATTCGTCCAGTCATCGTATCTCGTTCGCACCAGATTTATCGATAACAGTAGTGCCATATTATTGAAGACAAAAAGAGTATTAAACTCAAAATGTAACATTGTCCTGAAATATATAAGCGACCTTTTCTAAAATGCGAAAAAGTGTAAATGAACTTTGGTTAATTTATAGTCAAGATAAGAAAGAAACTAATCGTTAGTTGTCAAATATTTTTTAAACATTAATAGATAAATATTTAAGTATTATAAATAGAATATATGATAAAAATTCCCTACTCAGGATTACAGGATTTAGACTCTAAATGTCAAACATACATGACTTTTGTAACGATTAGAAAAAATAATTTTAAAGCAGCGGATATAAAATGCAGAGGGCATGAGAAATACAATGAGAATTCTAACGGAATCTGGAATCATATCTAAAATTGTTGGAAATTTAATCGCGTCCAAGTCTCTTAAAATCTGTATCAAACTGTCTGAATGTTAATAAACCTTGCAAATAACAAACTGCAACGGCAGTAAACTCAAGAGAAACATAAAAATAATACGAAAAAATTACATACTCAACAGTAGCTACCTAATCTAGGACTCCTGCTGGGCCAGCGGGACTGTCTAAAAGGGTTGCCAAGGCCCGATATGCAAGAGGGCAAAAGAATTAAAAAGCATGAATTGGTTTAAGTCTGTAAAGACATTGTCCTCCTTTGAACCCAAAGCAGAAAGAGTCCATCCGGAAAAACGGTACCTATTATAACTATCGACATTTAACTATTAATACTAAATAAACAAATATTAAACATAATATTTACTGGTTACTGGACCAATGCTCTCTTGCTATCGGTCATATCAAACGTTACTTGCAATTTTCGCCCTTGAAGTTATCTAATCCATAACATTGACTCATGACTTCACTCAACAAAAAAACATTATTACGTGATGTAAGGCGATTTGATGTAACTTTTAATCTAGTTACGTTAAAAAGGTCTTGATTAATAAAATGATAATGTTAATTTTACCTATATTTATTAATATATAGATAAAGTAGAAAGATGATGAATGAATTATTTAGGAGGTGACAAAGCACCTTACGTTACGTTAGAATGTAATATCTAGTCCAATGCGGATACATAAGTACATAAAATGATGGCAACACTTTTAAAAACTTACAAGGAACATGTCAGTCATCCATTTTTGACGTCTGATGGTGTGGTGGTACTAAATAACAAGCACTTTACGATGCATTTTCTGAAACAATTAAAATATAATGTAAATAAAACAGTAACTTGACTTAACTATGACTGAAATAATGCAGTACCGTCGATGATTTTCGTAATTGTCACATTAGAGTTCTAATAAAATAATTGTGTAATAAACAATGAAATCAAGGGGAAACCCACAAATCACAATTTCAATTCACATTTTCCAAGGGCAAGTCATAAACGTATTCATTAACAGTTTTTAGGTACCTATAATTGTACTCATATTTAATAATCACCATCAGGAAGGAAAAATCAAATACCTACTAGAAGGAAAGAAAATGTATTTTTGTTTAAGGGAATATTCCTTACAAACGCCTATTCAAGGAAAAGGAACACTTAAGAAGCACTAAAAGAGGTAGGCAGTGAAGTACTTAGTACTTTATATCTGAGATATTTATTGGAACACCTTCATCCAAAGTTTCTTTTATTCCTGTTTTTTCTAAGCTCATGTCTCATTTGCGGATTCACAATGAGGAGAGATGGCTGAAGCCTTCCATAAATAGCTGACTTGTGTTCATAAAAATGCATAAGTTTCTCTTGGTGTTCTGTTTGGTAAATAGTTATCTCAAACTGTAAGACCAGTGAACTAGAACTGCATAAACCAAAGCCAATCATCTAAATAATGTCGAGAAAATCGTCCGCAATCTCTCCTCGTTAAGCTGTCTATCCAACTATCAATCTACGATGTGTAGTACAAGAGGAGTCAATTTGCAAATTCCGCTTTTATCCTATCATCGAATAGATTAGAGAGTTCTGGGTACATCGGGTACAGTAAGCTTCTGGTGTTCGGGCAATTGAACAATTGTCTGGTCGTTAAAGGCACTCCTTCCTATTCGTCACCGAATCGCGGGTCAGACGGTCATATTAATGACACGTGAATCTTGTGCTAGACATGACTGCAAGGGGCCCATAATGACATCTTGAAATAGAACGGCATCTCTCTTCTATAACTGCAGCTGTTTTATTTCGGGAGGTAGTTATAGTGATCATTTGCGTTTCAGACTTGTGTGTCCTCAAAATTATAAAAATTGTTAATTTACGACGTTTATGGAGTTTGGTTTCCGAAATTACATGTAGAGCACGTAGCTAAGCTTTAACTGCACAAGTTTATTGATCAGAACTTAACCTACGCTTATCACGGTCGATTCGTGGCTGGGTGACATCTATGTCCTAACGAGACCGTCCGTCTTGCGAAAGGCACGTTAATGTGGGTCTCAGTTGTTAGAATTTAGAGAGTCTGACAACCAATCTTGTCAGGTAACCCGGTTGGTGAGGTCAGATAGGCAGTCGCTTGTCATAAAACACTGGTACCTAAATAGCTGCAACTAGTGACTGGAAGCCGACCCCAACATAGTTAGGAAAAACTTAATTAGTATGTTTGGTCAGTAAGTCAGTAACCAGCACTCAAGTATAAGAATAAACGGTTCTCTGTTTGCTATCATAAATCGAATGCATTAAAAGTACGTGAACTTTTGACCATGCCACCTGACATTGATAAGTATTTTTATTATTTTAACATCTTGTAAATATTTGAGTTAGTTAAACACTAGGTAATGTAAAAACAGATATTTATTATCAACCAATTTGTATTAAAACTAATAAAAGTTGAATGTTAATGATAAGTAAACATTTATTATTGATACATAAACTTACAATGCATGCAAAATAAAAGATATTTTTGCTTTATAAAGATGTATGCACTAAGCATAAGTACAGTCAAGTTCATAAATATATTGCCAGTTTCGGCATCAAAATTGAACGTCAATATTGAGATAGTTAAATGCATATTTATTATGGTTCCAGTCAGAATTGGTAAAAACGGAAACATAAATAAGATATTCCATCGCTCTCAATAATAAAAAAGTTTCAACGTTTACAATTTTAACTGACTGACTGTACGATTGTACATTATGTACATACAAGTGCATAAGTGTACATTTGTGTTAAGATATGAAAAGGAATTGTTAGTTTACAAAAAAAAACAGCTTTTTTTAAAATAAATACATATAAAATAATAGCTGTATTTCCAACATAAATACATTTTTTAACGCAACAAATAATAATTCCAATACTTATTTATTTAATACTTCTCATACAAATATGTACAATGGCGGACTTAATGCCAGAGACATTGTCTACCTGTCAACCAAGAGGTGTTATTGTATTATTAGTAATTAAGCGTATTTATCCAGATCGCCCGACTAGTTGGGTCCGTAACTAGTGGGGCGAGTTGAGTGAACCATTGTCTCATGTAAAGCTACATCTCAGTATAATAAATAGAACATAAATAGTAAAATAAATAGCACGGCTTGAGACTATCACTTCTGTCATAGATTTCTAATGTATTGAATATCGTATTTTCTAATTATAGACAAGAAAGTACGTCATGTTTTCACACAGTTCGTAACAAATACGGATTATTATTAACAAAGTAATTTTAGTAAATAGTAAACATATGTATGAGACATAGCAGAGAACTACCCTGGCAAATTAATATTTAGGTTTCTCACCGTTTACTGGTCTTGAAATTTAATTGTTTCTTTGTTCGGTAACAGTTTACCGCAAGGTGCATTAAGCCAAATATGACCGAACTGTTCTTTTTAATTTCTGTCTTCTTTTGAACCTAGAATTTTTTTTATCCTTAATTTAAGATTGAATTGGACAAAGACTTGCATTTGAAGAGAGTAAGGAAAAGTAAATATGGAAATTAGCACAGGTACAGGCAGATAAAAAAAAAACATATAAAACATGTTAACATTTTAAAGCAATGAGGAAGGTAATTAACGTTAATTACTTCTACACCTGTGACAACAAAATAATGCTTTAATTTAATTATTAAAATACGCTGATATAAAGTTGAAAACAAATGAAATAGAAATAAAATTTAATATGAAATCATTTATTCTGAAAGTGGGATATATGTAGGTATCATCACTTTTACACGTCGTTTTACAAACCGTTGTGTTGGGTCATTGATCTTTGTAAAATGTTTCAGGAACCATAAAATTCACGTGAAGCTTTTTTGGGGTCTAGTAATCTAATATCTAGGTACTTAATAATTAACACTTTTGATGCTAGTTCCTTAAGAAAACGGTTTGTAACGTTTTGTTATAACCACCGTATAACAACTAGTATTATTTGTAATCCAGGAGTGTATTGTCCCCAAATTATTATTAAAACATCGCCAACCAATACATTGCTCGTTTGTTTCGAAACTGGCGCGTGTATTTAGGTCAGTAATTCAATATTTTGGTTTACAGCTATTGTTATGCGCAACTATTAATATGCTAAAACAAAGTTTAACCTTTCGGAAGTAAGTTATTTTTACGTCTTAAGATTATTATCAGTCTTAACTAGATAAATTTAGGAACGGTTTTGAATTATATACTAAAATTGATTTTGGTCAGTAAAATAAATTCGTATTGTCACCGACATTGACATCAAAATTTTATCTCAATCGGAAAGCGAAGTGGATCTAATTAGTCTAGTAGTTACCCGACTACGACAAAAAGGAGGGTTATGATCTTTTTGGGTTGCAAGAGTTAACTAATGAATTCCGATTTCGGCTGTCATAGTATGGGGAGGAATGAAAATCATGAAGTGAGGAAGGCGTTGATCATGGATGTGGATAGATAAAGGGGAAGTGGATCAGTCAACAGTAATTGCCCTTTGGCTTGAGAGATAAAAATATTATGTATATAAGTTGAAACACCCTGAACTGTTACATCTTATTATACAAAATATTACACAATTGTTTGCCGAGTGCACACAATGAGCAACAAGCGGTCACAAGTCAACGCGAGCGGTCATTGTCAAGAACAACAAGAAAAAACCGGTCAAGAGTGAGTCGGTCTCGCGAAACGTTCCGTACAAATAGGATAGGTAAAGAAAAATAAATTGGCAATATAAATGTATGACTACCAAAGTTCCGGTTGGGTTTTGCAACTCAATATTTTGATGTACTTCCCGATAAGCTAGGTGGCTGAAATTTTCAGCGTAGCTTCAAACCCGATGACAATGCAATTTACAACTATAAACACTGACAAAATTTGATATTTAAAAACGTGGGTATTTAGATTTTTAAACTATTATTTTTTTTGTGTATATTGTGGTTATATTTATTTGCCTAACTATCAGGGTTCATGAGGTACAGCTTACGGACGGGAGGGCAGATAGCAGAGCCTTAGTGTTAATGTTCGGTTTTTACCACTAGACCCCTAGAAACGAAAAGCATGACAATTCCCGACAAATATTTACTTTTAAGAGAGATGTGAATGACTTTACAGTTATAACTTAATGTTCTTGTGTAATCAAAATATTTATGACCTAGGTAAATTACTAACAATTACCTAATGTTTTACAGTTACGACACATTAAAATAGTACGTGTATAAAACTCATTGTTGTTGAATTTAATTATGATATAAACCGTTTTTTTTACTGTTTTAAATATCAAATGATAATAGAAAAAAGACCAATGTCATTTCGAAACAATATTTTCCTTATTTAAGAGTTACCAAAAAGTATTTTATTAACCTACATAAAATTTAAAACTTTGAAAAACAACCACATTTGAAGCAACAAAACTGTCTGCTTTTAATAAAACCTTTTTCGTTGTTCAGAAACAAAGTTATCCATTCATGATTTTTATACAATGAATGGCACTATAAGAGAGAACGCAATTCATAGATAACACAACAATATATATACCCACAAAGTCATTAATGTTGTTTGTATAAACTAATTCATTTAGAGAGTTCATATATAGATAGGATTAATTATTAAATGAAACATTCTCCTTCAATTTCACTTAAAACATTGTAATGGATAATGAAAATAGGGTGGTCACCAGTGCATACATTGTTTCCACGAAATTGACTGTTTTTTTTTTCTTGATTGAATCTATAGCCATCTAAAACCATCTTTAACCATCCATCTAAAATAATAGTTATTTGCATAAATAAAACCTATTTGCTACTTTTAATTTTTGCCATAATCTTCCGTCTAGTATTAGAGGTCTATTAGAACTTATAGGAAGTATAGAACATAGGCAAATACATTGATTCATTACTTTGTCAAAAAATAATTACTAAAATTTGTTGCTGTTTGGACACTTGATAAATATTTTGTACTAAGTATTTTCAACCTTATTTCAAAGCATTAAGGATTATTTTCCTAACCTGCTATAGTAATCAAAAGCCAAATGCTTAATTTAAGGAATTGAAAACAAAGAAAAGGTCGAAAAACTTGAGTCTCCAAATTAAAGTATTGTACCTTTTTAAAATAATCTTAATATGCACAACCATGATTCACACACTGCAATAACAGTTAAATTATATATAAATGAATAAAGAACTGCATAAAGTTGAGTGACCTTGTCTTAATTAAGCCGTAATTGTTGAGATTATATACCTGTATCTAAAATAAACTTGAAATACTGTTAATTAGCAACAATATACCTTCAAAAACCAATTAGAAGTAGAAATAAAGCTTTTCTAAATTAGATAATGAAACTGGCTGTAACTGAAAAATCAAATAATAATTTTATTACACCATCTACACAGTAAGCAAATTAAAGCTAAGTGGCAGTAATACTTATGGCTAACTCTTAAAGTAACGTTCATTCAGTCATAAAATATAATATTATATAGAATCAACATTTATCATACTGACATGTTTCTACAACTACTATAAAATTACTTTGAGACATAGTAGACCTTTATTCTGGTTATTCAAGACAAACTTTAAGTACTAAACCTACTTTAGAGGGAGGAGGAAGCCATACAAAAGTACATCATGGCTATACTTTGTCTGTTTCTATATGTATGAGCGATAATTAACATAATAACACAAACATGACGACTCGCAACCATGAGTAATGACGCCCCTTTGTATATTTTTTTACTTTTTTCATATCAAGTAAAAATATGTTTGTTACTGTATTTGTCGTAGTCGTAGCAATCTAAGACGGTCTTTAAAGCATTGTTTAAACTAATAGTAATCTAAAGTAAGTACAAAACATAGTTTTTGGTCCGAATGTTAAGAAACGAATCGGAAATTATTATAAACTCTGAACTTACCTGTTATTTGCTTAAAGGGTGTATTATAATCCCCACTCGAAACTCTTTCAACTCCATGTAATATGTAAGGTACTAATCTACATTTTGAATAAATGCTTTTTTAAATTACATTTTATTTGCAAAATAAAATTGATCAAAACACAGAACAGTTGAACATTGCAAATTGACAACTCACAGCTGAGTACTGTCAGTGTCAGCTCACAGCTGTCAAACCATTTTTTTTTTGCAAAGCCGAAGCCTTGATCTCGCATGAATATGAATGTACAAATTATCGTCTAGTACACTGACATAGTATTATCAAATTAATATAAACTAGAATTAACATGTCAATAAATTCATGTACTAAATAATAAAGTGACGGCGTCGTCGTGGGCGACCTAGGAAGCGGTGGCGAGACGACCTTAAAAGGCCGGTGTAAGCAGCGCGCAACTGCAATTCGACGCGAGCCAAAAATCGGACGAAACATTGCTATCTCTATCGGACTTCTCGCGGCGCAGCGCGTAGCTGTGTGCGTGCGTGTAGTACTTTTGTAGCGAGTCATTCATAATGACTGATAACCACTGCATTGTACTAATTTTGTTTAGTAAATGCTTTATTTTTGTTATTTAATTTTCGGAACCGTTGGTGAATACAAAAACCAGTAATGCTTTTTTGGAAATTATTGTACGATGTCTATATCAGAAGATTTAATGATATTAGGTATCTTAAATCTAAAAATCTAATAAAATAAAACTTGAACGAAAACTTTTCAATACAGACGTAATACCAAAAGACGGTATTTAATTTATCTAGGTTCCTAATAAACTTTTAGTTTAAAACGTTCACTATTACGAAATGCCAGCGAATTGCATTTCGCATATTTTAACACCGCTAACAGCATGTTTTCAACTTATTTTTTCTGTAATTTAATTCTTAATATTTAATAATAATTAGTCGCAGTGTGATGATAAAATAAATATTTTTCAATTTGGACCAGTAGTTCCTGAGATTAGCGCGTTCAAACAAACAAACAAACAAACTCTTCAGCTTTATATATTAGGACCTATAGAAGTATAGATAACATTTATGAGCTTAAATATGATAGAAAATCGTACCTCAGGCACGGTGGAGTGATGACTTGCGCAAGACGGCTGGCAGGAGCTGGATGCGAGAAGCCGAAAATCGATCTCAGTGGCGTGCACTTGGAGAGGCCTATGTCCAGCAGTGGACTTCGATAGGCTGATGATGATGATGATGATAGAAAATACAAAAATTTTGCTAATATAAAGCGCCTTCTCGTTTATAACCACAACAATATCATAACGGGCCGTGCAGCAGAAATCGTACTATTTTAATTTCGCTATAACTTCAGAACCAAACGTCCAATTTTAATTATTCAAAGACCAAAGACATTAACTGTACATAGTGATGAAATAATTAATTTTGATAAGGATTAATAGCATGAGTAAAATAAACGCGTTTAAATGTAGTCCAAAAAAAATGAAGATTTTTCAATAAAAAAAATGGTTATTGTACCTCACTCGACATAGATAGGTATAGAGTGTGTCGCGAACTTTTTTGTAGATATTTATAACATCTACAATTACTTAGAACATTTTATGGTTCTATCTTTAATAGTTTAGGCAGGGTACGCAAAATAAGTAACTTTTTTGGTTGATTTTTTACACCTTGTGTTCGAAAAACCCTAATATCTTACGGAAGCCTATTTTGTGCAAAATTAAATATAGCCTATATTACTCGTGGATAATGTAGCTTTCGAATGGTGAAATAATTTTTAAAATCGGTCCAGAAGTTTATGAGCCTATTCAATACAATGAAACAAACAAAGTTTTCCTCTTTATACTATTAGTGTAGATTAAAATTCGGTAAATTTAAAATGATCAAGAGTATGTTTTCGTTATGAAACTTATTTTTTGGTACCTAATAGGTAACAAATATTACGTAAGTAATCCAACCCAAGTTTATTTTTTTTTTGCAATAAGAAAGAGTACATATCATTTACTCTATCCCATTTTTCCATTAAATCTTTTTCCAAATATTTCACTCCCACCACATCCATGTATTGGCTAGAGGCCTCCGTCGACTCCGTCCTAACTCGCCTATACCTACGCGATAATCACCTACAGCGAGCGACAACTGTTACCTACTAAGTTCCGTTTAAAATTTTAAAGTAGGTATGCTAGAGGCGGTTTATTTAAATATTATATTAAACAGTACATACATTAATGTTAGGTAATATTTCGTAAGTAAATAGTTAGTTAATAAAAAATATATTTATTACTAGCTTTTCGCCCGCAGCTTCGTCCGCGTCGATGTCGGTTATATCGCGTTTCCAAGAAAGAGAACTCTTCAAAAGTCCGGGATAAAAACTATCCTATGTTCTTTCTCAAGGTCAACTCTATCTCTGTACCAAATTTCATTAAAATCAGTTCGGTGGTTTAGACGTGAAGGCGTAACAGCCAGACAGACAGAGTTACTTTCGCATTTATAATATTAGGTATAGTAGGGAATATTAGTAGGGATTAAAACGTTTTTTTTTTCATACCTACTTTGTTAAAATTTTACTTTGCTTGTAGGTACGTACTACGTAGTAGGTACTGTGCCAAATTTCATTAAAATCAGTTCTTCGTCTTCTTAAAGTGCTTACAGATATAACAGATTTTTTTTCTTTCTTTTTTGTTAAAAAGCTACTCCCGCACTAAGGAATTTAATCCATGTGTTGCGGGGCTTTCACAAACATACAATTCACATGCACAAAGACACCTAGCCTCAGAACAAGCATTCGTGAATCACACAAACGCTTGTCCTACACGGGGATCAAACCCGCGACACGTCGCGCCCAGTGGTTTAGGCGGGATGACCTCAACCGCTCGGCTATCCGTGTAGTCAAATTGAATGAAAGTGTCAAAAAACCTTGACAAATATATATTTTTGCTATTTAGTCTTGAAATCATAATTTCAAATTCAAATGCTACAACAAATACATTATAACACTCAAATTTAAAGTAAAGGAGAAATCCAATTAACATTGACAGAGTAGGTATTAATCTAGGCGCGCTATACCAGAGTAAAGCAGACAAAAAGTAAACAAAACCTATGTGCTCGCCCTCGCTCTACCCCATCCAAATTATTAAATTTATTTAACTATTAATTTTAATAATCACTTATTACGTCGTCGTCAAAAATGAATACTTTATTTAACTATAAACAACAAAACAATCTTTTACATCGGTAAACTACCTAATAGTTAAAATGTCGAACCCAACGCCAGCGCATGCCACGAGCAGTGCGTACACGCACACAAACATAGCGTGTTGGACGTTGGTGAGACATGCGACAGCGATAATATGGTTCCAGATTTGTGATAAATTTGGTTGTGTTCCGTAATACCAAAAATTATGAATGAAAACTTATTATATGCCCACTTTTTTTTTGATAAATTGCAACAAGACTATATAATCTGTGTTCCTATTAAAAGGATATTAAGAATATTAATGTTTTAAGTACAGAAATATTAAGTTGAAAACATGCTGTTAGCGGTGTTAAAATATACGAAATGCAATTCGCTCGCATTTCGTAAATAGTGAATGTTTTAAACTAAAAGTTTAATAGGAACCTAGATAAATACCGTCGGTATCGTGGAGGGATTTGGGGGAGGCCTTTGCCCAGCAATGGGACACAGTGGGCTAGAGAAAAAAAATAATATTAATGAATGAATGAGATTATTTAATTAGGTACCCTCAATAATAAGGTTCGATTGCTCATAAGCATCGACCTTGCACATCTTTTGTTTATATTTTTATTTTACTATTTCCTGTGCTCATTAAACATTAAACAAATAAATAGAACAATAAACAAAATGATCAAACCAATAAAACATACTTTATTTTCATTGAATATTAACTCATACTACAAACATTATTTATTTTTGAGGTAGTGCATCATCAGGTAGCTAGATTTCACTTAATAATAATAACATCACAATTCACTCTTCCATATTCGACAAATATTAATTAAAAACATAATCTTATCAAAAAATATTATGAATGGGGTCTTTTCATTGCTTTCTTTTCTTTATTTAACCGATAAGCAACAGTCATCTTCTGACAATTTTCTTTATGTATTTTATCATGATCTACAATTCTCTTTGGGTAGTCCTGCCCAACAACACAGCCTGCAGTAATCTGGATGTTTTTGGGAGCCTTCCATGGTTCATATATGAAAGCAGTTGGATACTTCTTTAACTCAGGCACATACTTCCTTATGTACAGACCCTCCTTGTCAGTCTTCTTTCCAAATGCTACAGGACTGTACACTCTAAAGAATTTGTAGAAGAAGGCAGATGCTGACAGCCACATCCAATTACCAGCATTTAGTGACCAATCATAATCTAGCAAGTAGTCTTCAAAAACTTTAGCTCCTTCTTCCCAGGATATCCACAAGTCTCCCCTTGTGAGGAAACAGGCAACCATATGTCTTGCCAAATGATGTATCCAACCTTCTTGCTTCAACTGCCTCATTATTGCATCAACAAAGGGATATCCGGTCCGGCCTTCTGCCCAGGCTTTCAGATGTTCATCATTCTTCCCCCAGTGTATTTGAGTGCACACTGGATTTCCAACCATCTTGTCAAAGTTTTTGGTACCAGCTCCAGCTGTGTAGTAGAACTCCCTCCACATGAGTTGACCTAATAAGGAGACAGGTGGGTCTGTATGTGGCATGCCATTTAAAGCCTCTTTCAACTTGTGGTAAAACAGTTTTGATGAGAGGCATCCATGGCTAATGTAAGGGCTTAATACAGTAGTGCTCGGTTCTATACTATTGGGAGATGAATTTGGCTTCTCAAATTTGCAGACCCATTGCCTTCTAGCCATATACATATTCAACCTACTTAGTCCTTCAGTCTCACCTCCCAGATATTTACTGGGTTCTAAGGCTGATTCATCCAAACCTAACTCATCAAGAGTAGGAACATCATATTTTTTGGAGTCAACATCTTTTGGCTTACATTGATCTGAAACCTCTTTTGTTATTTCAACACATTCTTTTACTTGAATATCTTGGACCAAAGAGAGAAACTTTTGGTAAGTCATGGGGACATTGCCATTGTTCTTCTTCAATACACTCTGGCCATCGTAGACAGTGTGCTGGACTCTACGGACTACGAAAATGTTCTTCTTCTCTGCAATCTCATCAATCACTTCATCTTGTTGGACGTAAATAGGATCAATATCAACTTGGGATGTTAGAAACTTCACCTGCCATTTATCAAAAAGTTTAGGTAAATCATCTATTGCATTTCCCCTTATGACAAATAGACGAGTATTTAACTTTTTGAGATTTGAATCTAGATCTTGAAGGCTTTGTATCAAAAACCTTAGCCTGTTGACTCCTACTTTACTTTTGATTTCAGGATCAATGAAGTAGACTGGTCTTAAGTGATGTTTACGGTTTTCTGCCTGAAAAAATATAAAAAAAATGGTTTTTAGAAACAGTATTGGAAATCTAAATTCCTGTAACAAGGATTTAGATTTTTTTTCTAGTTGGAAAGTTTGTAAACTTTCCAACAAGTTATACGTTATTTCGAAATTCTTATCTATCTAAACTAATAAGATTCACATTCAAAATACTTACTTCATTAATTGCGTTCCGAAGAGCGAGGTTATCGTGAATCCGTAGATCCAATCGAAACCAATGAATAACAGTCGGGACTTTACTCATGGTGTTGTTGAGATAATATCAGTTGTTAGATTCTCAAAGTATTAGTTCCAATAATTAATATTCAACAAGGAGTGACTCCAAAACAAACATGTGTAAATACGGTATAAAATAGTTAAAAAAAGACCAGTCAAGCAAACAAGTATTTACTTCGGATAGGTGCCGTCCGGTAGTTCTTCCATGAGGCATGAAACTAGAAAGCTGAGTGGGTGCCTAAATAATAAATTATTTTTTCACTGGGAAAAACAATAAAGAATTTTAACTAGTTCTAGCTTAGTACTGGATACTAATAATAACGACATGAGTACATAAATTTAGCAAGTTTGGTGACAACTTTGTTACTTTTTTGTAATGGAACCTTGGTTTCAGAACGTCTGGCTACTTGGTTGACAGCTAGAAGTTTGACAATGAGTTGTCATGGCAACTGGCAACAAACAAACTTGTACACTTGATTAATTTTATTAAAAAGTTTATCCACTTTCAATTACCTTATTGGTTATGGTAGAAATTCAATTAAATTAGAACCAATCACGTAAAGGACAGTCCTTTTTTCGTAGAATGACTGAAAAGAACATGCTGAATGGCAAATGTAAAAAATAACGTAAACATTGGATTTCTTTGAGATTTTGATAAGAGAAATTAGTTAATTATGACAGACTTTCTTAGGAAAATTATGTGTTTAGTCATGAATGTTCAGTGAAAGCAAGCTATTCGGCAATGTGATGCTGCAACATGCCAAAAATTATTGAGTTAACAGTGGAAATTGATGTACAAAGAGTGAGTAACCTTTCTATAACTACTGTTAATCAGTAAAGTTAGGCAAAGAAAAGTTAAAGTGTTGTAATTCTGTCCCCTTAGTCTATTACCCATTACGTACTATTTCAAATAATTCTCACTTTTTTTAACGTGTTTTAACAAATGACCCAGGAAACATTGACTTGAGTAACCAATGACTATCTAGTCTATAATTATCACTTTCCATTTAAAAGTATCATTTTCTACTTCGAAACTCTTTGGAGACTATAGTTAATCTACTAATTCCTATTAAAATCAAGGTGTCTTCATTATTTTCTATTTATTTCAGGTTTCTTGTCCAGGTGTCTGGCTGTGCCAAGATGGCCGCGTCTCGCTCACTGTTTTCGCTCTTGGCACCAGCTACCAGACTTGTTTGCTCCCACCCGTCTTTCCCCTCATGTTCAAAGATGTTTTTTACTTCCGCAAACGTTTTCAGGAGACATGTGCGCTTAATAACATTTGCTGTTTGCTTAGTAAGTTGATTCAAGTAGTATTATTACATTAGACCTTGTACCTGCATGTATACATTTTGGATTGATGATTTGGATAACGGTTAAATTAACTTTTTAAATAACTTTGTCTAAAAATAATTGAAAACAAAAAGTATTTACTCACACTTTTTTTGATGTCATGACCATATAAAGTTACTCTAATTTTGTAAACAGAATCCTAACAAAATAGTTGACCATTTTTTTGAGTAATATTATTTTGTAGCTTCTACAGTGCAGGATCTGATCTTTTATTCAGTTTTTTTAACAGTTCATATTATATATTTACAGAAGATGAAACTATATACTGTGAACTAGTGCAGTGGTCTGACGACTGCGCATCAGGCGAATGTACGATCTTGGCTCAATACCTCGGCGCTCTCAACGACGTCCTGTTCCCGCCGAACATGTGCTCCAGTGACGGCGTAGATCTGCTCATGAGGAGGTCTAAAGACTTCCCTGTAATAATTTTTTATTCTGTATTTTTTTGTTGTTCGTTTATTTATACATGGTATTGTGTCAACTGAAAGTATAGTAGATTAACTAGCCATGGGTTCGATCCCTGCATTTGGACAAGCATTGTGTTATACAGAGGGGCTTGTTCTGATACTAAGTCTATTTATTATGCTATTTGAGTATTCAATAGGTCCTACTTTTTATATTTTATAAATATAAGGCTACAATCAAATTACAGCTTGGCCTTGAATGTTACTATGGTTATTTATTGTCAGTCATTTGTACAAAGCAATCAAGCTGGGGATTTTTTTTAATTCCTTCAACTTATAAAATATCTTCTTCAATAACTAGCACAAATCCTACATTTCAGGGTATCCTATCTCCGAAAATAGAGATAGCAACAAAAGTCCGTATAGACGAGGTGTGGAACCAAGGTTCCTCAGACCCACCGGTGGTGAAAATGAACGCTTGTCACTGTTCACCGCGAGACGACTCGAAAAGGCAAAAGCAGGTCTGCCATTCGGCCAAGTACCATCGGTAAGATTTCTTTACATGTTTTTGTAGACCTATTTACAAGTAACTCTGCGATTGTTTATTACTTTTTTCGTTGATAGAGAAGAATTGCCCTTGTTATCGTATCAAAAAGTTGACGCAGAGGTGGATCTTTCAAGATAATCTATGTTTTTGGGTATACAAGTCTTATTAATATTCCCTTTGGGGTTTTTTACTTAAAAAAGCACAATAGGCAGGCAGATAAAGTCTTACTTTTACATTGATCATACTAATTAGTATTGTAAATAAATATCAAGTTTTGGAACCATTAGCTGAGTAAGTAAATTTACAAAAGGACAGGTTTGCATAAACAGCTATATCTCAGTACAATGTAAAATTCAGGACCAAGTGCACTAAACAAGGATTGTCACCAACAAGGTCGAGGTCGAGGTCAGTGTCGACTGGGTCAAGGTCGTGTTGCAGTTTGTCACCTAAAGATCTCAACAACGGTTGCGGATGTCCCAAGTAAGTACTATAGTTAGCTACTTATATTTCCGTCTTATAAATTTAGGCTAACAATAGATGTATAGGTTTTTACTTTATAAAGTGTATACCTATTTCTAAGAACGTTGGATAGTCACAGACATATTGAATGAAAGTGGGGAGGCCTTTGCCTTTCAGAAAGAGACAAAAAGCTGAATAAAGAGTATGGGTTTGAAGTGTTTATACAAAACCAGGATTGATTTTAAAATTGTTAAAATATTAGCACTATTCTACTTCAGATTTTTATAAAAATCATGGTTATCGTTAGGTAACACATATCAACGGATAAATATTTGTATAAAAAAATTAAAGTTCATTTAACGTACGCCAGCCCGCCTAAGCCGGTAGCTCACAATTGCCTAAAGCGGCCCGCGCGGCGCCCGCGCCGCTGCCGCCAGCTCTGCGTCTACAACGTGCAGGCGCAGGCCGATGCCTGGCCCACACAGCCGCAGACGGAACTTAATACCGACAGCGAATTAGCTGACGATGTTAGAAGGTGAAGAGTAGCTCACCTGAGATAAAATTATGCATCGTTCATAAGGTCATAATAAGGCCTTGTTCAAACCAAACATGTAACCAGCCGCCGAATGCCAACAGGCTGATTGTGAGCCCTACTGTTAACGTGAAACAAAACGGTACGGTTATTTAGTGCCTACGTATAGCTTGATAAAATATTTCTGTGTCACCACGTTAGCCCGCACAAGCCGCCAGCTAATAATGCTTGTGGGAATGGGGCCTCGCGGAGCCCTCGCCGCTGTCGTGAGTTCTGCGTCTACAACGTGCAGACTCAGTCCGACGCGTGGCCCAATCTGCCACAGGCAGAGATAACTAACGAAAACGAGTTTGATGATGAAGTTAGGAGGTGAAGGTCTCACCAACCTACTACAGCTTAGATTACCGTACCTATTAAAATTAGCTAAGGCCTTGTTAAAACCAAACGTGTTGTGAACCGCTGAACATGAATAGAAGGTATACCAACAAGTCTTTCAGTAATATTGCTATGGTTGTGGAAGCGTGACAGAGTAATACATAACTTAGAGCGGCATCTCTCTTCACACACCAGTAGTATTACTTTAAGACGTGGTGGTAGATCAACTAGACGGTGATTTTTCAGTGTTTACGTATAGTTTACAACGTGTTATCGGTTACGAGTGCACAAAAAAAAATATAAGAAAAACTGCATAACTCTATCGCAGTCGGTGGCTTTACGTTTGGTTTGAACATGGTCTAAAAATCAGGCAGTCAGGCCTTAACATCATTAGCAATAATAGCAATTGATTGACATTTAAACTTAATCATATTCTAGGCCTATGATGAGCTCATTAGAGAACGGTAAAGTAGGTGCTTGTCGTACTTTCTAAAGCAGTATACATAGTTACAATACTTATTAATAGTAGCTACTACTGTGTAGTTTTAGGTATTTGTAGTTATGACCTTTTTGCAGTGAGTAGTTGGAATTGTTGAATAGTTTACTGACCAATGATAATAAATATTGAGTTACACGTTTAATCACCATAGAACAAATCATTATCACTCGTAGAACTCCTTAGGTTTCATTTAATTATTCGTACTATACTATTAATATTATTATCATTTTTTTACTCTCAGCTACAGTAATCCAAATTTACTTACAGATCGATGAGTGGCACAGATAAATCTTTTTTGAATACCATCGAAAATGACACTCAAGACGGATACCACAAGACTTTACTGGAGAGCCAGTTCATCGACCGGAACAGGTGTACCAACGTGACCACGAAAGACAAGACAAAGAAATTCCCTAAACCCAAGATATCCCCCTGTGTCTGTCAGATATGTAAAAGGTACCATGAACTCTTTCATATGAAAGGTAGAACTGGATAAAATTTGAAAAAAAAAATACTCAAAAAATATTAATTTGTCATTTTCTGCTAAATATTCAATTAAATATTGAAATGTTACAAGAAAATACATATGCAGGTTTTTTTTTTTTTTTTATATAAATCTTGGGACAACTCACACACGGTTATCTGATCCCAAGCTAAGCAGAGCTTGTGTTATGGTAACCAGACAACTGATAAACTTACTTATATATTTCTAAATACATACATAATATAGATAAATTACACCCAGACACAGAACAAATGATCGTACTCATCACACAAACATTTGTTCTGGGTGGGAATCGAACCCACGACCTCCGATATAGCAGTCAGGGTCACTAACCACTAGACCAACAGGCCAGTCAAAAGTCAAGGTTAATATTATGCTATTTTTGTTTTTAGTTTAGCAGAACATGTTCTGGAAATTTACTGTATACATAATACCTTTGAATGTGAATTGTTAATATTTGATTGTTTCAATTTGGGGTAATATTCCTGTGAAGTATGCTTATACAATCTTCCACTACCTCTTTAAAATCATGTTTTCTTACATATTTTTATGATAACATCCTCTAGGAGTTTATCATATATTTTTTTGTATTTTATTTTTTATTTTTACTATCAGATAATACGGCTGAGCGAAATATTTGTACATAATTGTTATATAAACACATTTTATTTCATATTTACATATGAACTCACTTATAGCACAAAACGGTATAAACAATTTATATGTTCTTAAATCGTTTGTTGCAATAATTTTATACAAAAAATATATTAATGTTTACCTACAGTAAAAAAAGTTAAATATCATTATTAAAAATTATATAAATTGTACATACCATAGTTTTATGTAAGTGCTGTTACAAACAAATTGTGTTCAATTATATTAATTTATTATATTTAAAATGATTTATAAATCATTGTTAATTTATTAAAATTTTCATATTGATGAAATGGATCATGAAATAAAACAAGATAAAATCATTAAATAACTATTTTTATTACTATTTTATGTATAGTTTTGACGCTAAGGTAACTTAAAATAATGTTTTAAAATTAAGTGATATGGCTTCACTTTAAAACTAATTTGACAAAAGGGCCCTAACAAGGCCACGATGCACAAACTTGGACGAACACTTATCTCATATCTTACATTCTCTCAAACTTTCCTAAGCGAGAAACAGATTTTTGCTATTTTTTTCCTTTTACAGTGAACCAGGGTAACATGTATCAGTGGGTTTGGCTAAAGATGAAGAATTAAAAATAATTAAAATGGAAATCTATAGTTTTGATTCAGAATGAAAATGAGCAATTTCAAGTATTAATACATTCCTTCTATCATGCTTTATTTGTATGCACAACACTGCCTTTTTTGCATTTTTGTGCAATGTTTAAATACATAATCATGCTAGAACAACATTCCACCTAAAAGTAAAATTATTCTATGCAGAATATATGTCTATAATATGTACAAGGCACAGTATTCTTGCAAATAATGGCATTTTCGCCATTGATATAATAAAATAATTTCTAGTGTAGCTTTTATAGAAAAGTCACACTTCATATAAAATATTTCAATGCTTATGGACTTTTCTACTAAGGAAGGGTAGAGAAGAGAAAGCTTTAAGAAAACGTAAAGAAATTCACATTTTTAGCTAAAAATGTGAATTAATAATTCGATTTTTAAGGGTAATGAGATGAATAGAAGCTTCATAATGAAAAAATAAAATATAAGGTAAACAAACAAATACATGTCCACTTAGATCCTATTCACCCCACTAACACAGATTAAAAATAATTCATTCAATCTTATACATACTAATTTTACCTAAATTATATTTATATAAAGAATCTTAAAAAGATCTGAATGGACGGAAGACCTACACAGTCAGCCTTTTACTCAACACAAGTTGAATTTAATTCTAATTATCATTTTATTATGAAAACTCATACTTTTGTACATTGTTCGACTTTTATAAATCTTAGAAAAACATTTAATTATTTTAAAATTATAATTCATCTAAGTTAAAGAATATACCCTACATACCTAAATGTATGTTATATCAGTATGTTATGATACCATTATTATATTTGAATTTCTATTTATCTTCTAAATTATATTCCCATAATCTCTGATTGCATTATGATTTGCATAACTTACATTCGAATGCGTTCGCAGAATTACGATAACTATTTACGCCAGTAGATGGCGCTAAAGTCTGCGAACATATGACGTCAATTCAACATATCACTAATCTTCCCTTGAATTGATAGTTAGGTTATTTTAATATTTGCTATTTATTTATTCACGGCGTGTTCACACTAACTTTGTGCCCTTTTCGCGATGCCCTGTCTTTTCTCTTAGTGTATTTAGAGCAGTCAGCTACGAACGCCACTATTGCTATAATTGCGAATACGGCGTAGAATATGGCTAGAGCTATGAGGAAAGTGTCTCCTGTCCACTCCCAGAGGTGGTTGGAGCGGAGGTACTCGTAGTTCGAGAGCACTTGGGTTCCGTTCAGACGGGAGAATTCCGGAGGACACGGTGATTGAACTATTATGTCCTGGTATGGTATCTGTAACGAAAAATGTTGTCTTTAAAACATTCTATTTGATAGCGTGTTAGTGGTTCTGATAATAATGTAAAATAACATATGTTTAGAATGTTATCTAACCTACAAGAAAGGCTAGCACTAATTAAAATTACTATGCAATCTATAAAATTGTTATGATGATAATTATTTTAAAGAAAAATCTTTTCAAGAGCTTTAACATACATCATGTTACAAATTTCATGTTAGCGAAACATGCTAGCAAGAGTAGTAAGTAAAAGAACTCTGTCTATAACTCAAAGAGCCTTGCAAATGCCTTACATACATATTACATCAAAACACCAACCTGTTTATTAGGACACCGCACATCTTTACTAATACTGCTCCTAAGGGCCACCTCACTGAGTTCCCTCTGCAGTAGTTCGGGCAGCAGCCACCTAGATGGCGACACATACTGCAGCCACGTGACGTAGTCCGGCAGGTCTCGCTCGTGCAACATCACGCCGTTCACGAGGGTACTGAGTAGAAGGCAAAAGCCTGATATCACTGCGGCAGTCTTCTCCATTGGCACAAGGAATATCGTCGCGCGACATAACATTTGTATACATATTAAATAGAGCACCATGTAACCTGTAACAGGGAAAAATAAATTCACTATTTGCTAACTGATATTTTGTGGTCAATTGAGATTGAACTACACTAAGTAAAATGGTTCAACTCAAGGAGCTAGATGCAGACATAAACTCGCAATTTTGGAAAATTGAAAACAAGATGAGGCTGGTATCAGTCGCGCCTATTTGTGTATAGGTTTGGAAATTAGTCATTATTGGATCTGATCTTTGCAATTAGTTAACTGGAATGTATGTAATTTCCACTATGCTAATGCGATGTAGCATTGTCTGGTCTATCTTGACTTCTTCGCTGATCTATTAAAATTATCTATTAAGACTAACTTCATCCTTGACCTACCTATATATAAATAAAGTCCATCATAGGAGGCGGGTGCCTGCACGTACAGACCGCTCATGGCGTAGCTCGGCACTAGGTAGGCCAGCCACGTCAGGCCCGCAGACCACAGCTCCAGGAATTGCTGCAATACAACAACGTAATTTATAAAATTAACAAGAGACCCCTGTCAAAAAAAACCACATCCAAGTTGGTTTATCGGGGCAAGCGCCACAAAAAGACAAAACGACAAACACACGAAGCGGTGAAACTTTCGAGTATAACACCTCTCTTCGAAAAGAGTACAAGTTATTGAAATGACAGATTTTGGCAGAATATGTCTAAGAACCATCGCTAGAAAACCCTCTTTTTGCGTCTAGGGCAAATAGGAGACTTATTAAACAGTCCGTCTAGACACAACGAGAAAAAAATAACCAACTAAGGCTTAATATTCCGAAGTAGAATAAAAGGTAAACCGTTTTCCACATATTCCATGTAAGGACACAAGAGAATATTTCTCAGCCGTAACCCGATAGAACAAAAATTCAAACGCGGTAGCCCATAGATGAAGGTGGTTTCCCAACTTGGAAAACTCATATCAATCATCAGAAAAGTAAAACAAAATCGATTAAATCACTATTAAAACTCACATCAAACAATATGAAGACGGTCCTAGAGTAGAGTCCGACGGCGATGTCCCGCTCCACATGATGGCGCATGGAGCTGGCCTCGCGCGCGCTCAGCCACAGCAGCAGCGGCCACGCCGACACGCAGCACACCGCGTAGTGGAAGCCCACGCGGTCGTTTTGGGTCAGCTGGGAGTAGATGGAGAAACAAAGCTAGTAAGATGTCTAATGTATAGTCTATAGATACTTCATAGTATCCTTAGATGTCTTATGAGTTAAAAAAACAAACGACTCCCGCATTAAGGAATTTAATCCTTGTGTCGCAGGGTTGCATAAACATTCAAATCACATGCACAAAGACACCCAGACTCGGAACAAGCGTTCGTGAATCACACAAATGCTTGTCCTACGCAGGGATCGAAGCCGCGATGCGTTGCGCTCAGTGGGTCTGGCTTGGTGATCTCAACCACTCGGCTATCCGTGCACTTTCATTCAAAGCGTATAAATGACTATACTGGTTCCATCTTAAAGAAGTTGTTCCTATTTACTTTGCCAAGAGTTTATCTAATCTAGCTTTCATTTTAATTGTATTAACTTAAACCGACACACATCTCAAGAAGTTATTTCTTAAGTGAAAAAATGTTAAGATTAGCAAACTAATATTTAAAGCTTAAATTAATATTTTAATGTATGATTTACCATTATTTATAAGTCGCTTTGTCCGCCAGAGGAAAGCAGAAAAGAAAACAACATCAGTACACATTTCAAGAGACTAAAGTATTTGTTTAGTATCTAAGCTGACCCAGACGGAGATCTCGGAATGAACTGTATTTGGTCTAACAAAACAGGTCACTTACGACCAGATAAGTGAAAGAGGAGGGGTGATGGTTTTGCTCAGTAGTAAGACATTTCAGGCTATTAATAATAATACTTAAATAGTGTTGATTACCTTAGGATCTGTAGCTGGTAGGTCCCAGAAGATGGTGCCAGTCACCAGCGACATAATAGCAGCTAGCAGCACGCGCGTTATCACGTTTGAGACAGTCGTTGATTGCGTGAAGAGTAAGCTCTTTCTGAAAACGAAAATAATGATATGAGTGGCGATGAAGTGGGAAAACATTTTAGCAAATAAGATTTTTACGATATGTACTTATCCTAGGTGTAAGCTTAAGAGGTAGATTAGGATAGAAGCTAAGTAGTACCTGTCCCATAAAATCTCTAAAAGGGACCATTCCAAAGTTTAACACTACAAAAAGGGTCTCAAGTATGACTAGCTCAGCTGTTTTCATTAGCAGCTCCACCCGCTAAAAATCGAAAATGATCCCACTGGAACTTGATATGAATGTTATAATGTATGTTATAATCCTGGTTACAAACTATCTATGTACCAATTTTCGTCCAGTGTATTTTGCTAGAAAGAGTAAAAACTTCCATCCCTCTAAACAATTTTTCATGTTTTTAATATTGGTAGGTGAAATAAGGTTTTACTGCCTTACTCAATGAGTGCCCCGGCCTGCACCAGCGCGTTGGGGCGTGTGAGCGGCGCGGGCAGCGGCACGCCGGGCGGCGGCTCGGGCGGGGCGTGCGCGCCCGCGAACACGCTCGCCAGCGCAGAGATACGCCCGGAGGACTCCAGCATGGCCGCGGCTGACAGGTCGTCCAGGGTCACCAGGTCCACTGTGAAGTATTGTACACAATTATTTACCTATTGATGACGATGCACGGCAATGTTTTAGTATGGTTTATTGTACGCAAAGGCTATTGGCAAATCTTTAAAACATTTATTAAAATTAGTACCAAGCTACCAAGTAGCACCAAATTCAAATTCGACATTGGACAGTTGCGCCCACCATTCAAAGCTTCGTAAGTCTCTTGCTGTGATAAAGCATCGACGCGACGCAACAAACTTGACAGACTAAAATGGTTAAATGTACAATTCTGTTGTGTATATAGCTAGTTCTCGGGCAATATAAATATTAGTCTAGTAGTAGGTAGTAGTAAGACTAGTTACTAAGGCCCTTTTGTCAAGTTACAATGTAGAGTGTTACAGAAATAAAACATTACATCAAGGAAATGAATTTCAATTGCAATATAATAACTTACAATAGTAATCAGAGGGATTCTTAAAAGCTGGACAGGGGTAATCGATGGAGGCGAAGTATGGCAACATATCCCTTCTGTAGCCGCTGAACATCGTCCTACCGGCTGATATTAACACCACCTGGAATAATAATAATATTTTTCACAATTCTAGGTAAAGTCCAGGAAGGTTTTCAAGACGAAGAGTAATATAAATCTGTTTTACATACCTTAGTAAGCATAGCAAAAATCTCATAAGTGGGTGGGTGTAGCGACATGATAACAACTCTCCCAGTACTGGCCCAGTTCCTCAGATACTCCACCAAGAAGAATGTATCAAATATATCCATCTCCTTGGTCGGCTGGTCAAGGATCAGTATCGCCATGTCTAGGAGTAGCTGGCAGGCGACATTCAGCCGACGGATTTCTGATCGAGTGAGCCGGCCCACGTTTGTGTCCCGAACTTGTTCTAGACCAAGTTCTTCGATTAGAAGATTGATCTGTAAATGGGATGAGTTAGTTACTGGCGATGCGTTAAATGTTTTAAAGTGTTTTAGCACAGGTTTCAATTTGTTTCTTCTTATGACTGAGGTTCGGGGTTCAAGTAACACTCTGTTTTATCGTCGTTATTGTATGTCTTTATTGGTCTGATAGATATCCACTGCAGCTTCATAGATTTTTTGTTTATCCACACTGTTCAGGAAACACACATGAACTCTCATAAAGTCAATGCGTCATCAAAGTCTAGAACAAAAACAATAGTGCAGCTAATTTTAGTATAGCCGATTTTTTTACATACAATACATACCCGGTCTCTATCCCCCATTTTGACCTGCCCATTGTTCCTGGGCCTCCGGAGCGCTGCGTGGAACCGCAGAGTATGCTCCACCGTCATCGAGGGGCACAGCGACGTGTCCTTCCGAACATAAGCCGCTACCTTACGAAGCGTTGACGATGCGACCGGCTGCCCGTTTAGGACTATGTCGCCTGTCAGTTTCTGTGGAAAATGTAATGGAATAAATTTCTTACAACTGCAATCGTCGTGCTTTTTATGGAAACAGGGACTGTCTTTAAAGAAGCCTTTATAGGAATAAAAATGTCAAGAACTTAATTATCCTTTTTTACTACGATCCGTAAAAGGAACTTAGGCCCGAAAGAAAAAAAATAGAATAACCATATTTCTAGTATTTTCTTTCAGCAATAAGCTCTACTTTATTTTATTTATAAGTTCGTAAATTGTTTTTCTAAAGCAATAGCAGGAAGCCAAGTATTCACAATTGTATCATACCTTTCGCACACCAGCTAATACATCCAGTAAGCCGGTGGCCTCGTGGTGCGAGGTGGCGAGCACCGCTAGTATCTCTCCCGACTTCACCTCGAAACTGAGGCCAGACACCAACAACGTTGACTTGTTCTCAGGTGCTGTTATTTCTAGACTGTTTACCTGTAGCAGATAATTAAGATATCCATGGAAATAGAGAAGTGGAGGTTATAATAATCGGAAATCTGTAACTAAAAGTAGGATACTGAAGAACCTGTACAAGAGTATTGTAAGCAATTTATAAATGAGTTCAATCAATCAAATCAATTAATACTCACGTAATAATTAGGATAAATGTAAGCGGAGTGCGTGTAGCCGTCCAGATGGTCTCCAGGTCTCAGAGTGGAGTGTTTCCTGGACTGCGCGATCGACATGTGACTGCCTGCCTTCGACATGCGCCCTCCGAGGTGGGATGGTGACATTAGGTAGCTGGAAAAAAGACAGAAGATATTTTTTAACTACTCTCAAGTTCATATGACAGCAGATGGTGGAAGAAGCTAGAACTAAATTGCGGTCAAGCGGTCAAGATTTGTTCAGCGAGTTCCAGGTAGGCCGAGGATGAGATAAGCAGACGATGTCAAAAAAAATGCAGGAATAGGCGGGATACGAACGGCAATTTACGCATAATGATGGCATAAACAGGGAGGAGTTATTCAAGGCTAATGATGATAACTGCAATACGAATACCAACAGCATCAATGCTTAGCGGGTTTAATGTTAATCTAACTTTCAGCGCTAAGGATTATTCTTGTCCATGTTGATTGTTTTCAACACGAAGGGGAAAAGTACTTCGATTCGTCGATCATGCTTCGTGCAAATAGAAGAAGACGACACAAAACAACAAAACAAATATTCATAAAAAGTAAATTTATTCTATGTTACCTATGATGATCTCCGTCCGGCACATAATCAGCAACACTATTCCTTCTGTTATTGTAGTGGGCTCGCTGTGGCCTGGCGTCTATCCCAAGCAGGTTTGCCTCACTCACAGACTTGTTCCGGACGTTTGTCCACTGCCCGTCACCACGGATGCCGGCTTGCTGCATCGCGACCACTGGTACTCCTGTGTTAGGCTGAGGCAAAAGAGGATTGTAAAGAAATTGGATCCTGCCCATCTAGCTATAGGTATGATATTTTTACAATCGTTAACGTCAATGGAAAACGCTGGAATGTATACAGATGAGAGGCCGAAATCATGTGACTTATCGAAACGAAGAATCATTTTCGTTCATTCGAGTGATTTGTTTGGAGATTTAAGATTGTAGAATGTCACTTATTTCTTGTACAAAGATGAGCATCCTTGGAAACTAAAGTTGTCGTATATCGATAGTTGTCGCGTGTAAGGTGGACCAAGTTGATCTGCCTTTACCAGATGTTAAAATCAAGCTTGACTGTCTGACTGTCTGTCTCTGTTTCGTAATCTTCTACGTATTACCATTAACCTAGGGCTTGTAAAAAACACACATCGGCTTATTATTATTAAAATTGTATGTATAAATCAACAATTTTATCGCCGTCATTAAAGCTCATTCAAACCTTGCAATCTGCAGGTGCGGGTCATGCGAAAATTTTTCACATAGTCAAATATTATCATTTACGATGTATAAACACACTAACGACACCAATCATTAGTGTGGGATTCTGTTCTAACTCATTATGTTATACACAAGTTTTAAGTGCTTAGTGAGAATTAATAATCAAACTGCAATACATTTCTTTTTTTTTAAACGAACGCATATTTAATTTAATACTCGTGTCGCGATTTCAAATGCACAAAGACACACAGACTTAGAGCAAGCATTCATGGACACAAACGCTTGTCCTACGCGGGGAGCGAACCCGCGAAACTTCATGTACGGTGGGTTTGGCGTGGTCACCACTCGGTTATCCGTGCAAGCTAAGCCAACTTTAGAATACAGGTTCTTAAACATCGATAATTTTAATGAAAATCTAATTACGAGCGAATCTGAACAGAAAGTGCACATATTTGTTTAGAAAGTCACCTGCAAGGAAGGATGGATGTTCTGCATCCTAAAATCAGGGTCAGAGCGATACTTCCGACTGTACTTGTAGTTTGTAGTCGTCTCGTTGTCCGAACTGTCGTAGCCTGAGGACGTCTCGCGCATGCCTCGACTTTGGCGTTGGATCCTGTTTAGAAAATGTTGTTCATGAGATGAATAAATTAGCAAAGTCAGAATAAGATGGTAGGAATTACTCCAAAATGTAAGGAAATCGCAGCATTTTTTCGTTAAATCCCGTGAGCTTGACTAGTGATTTCAGTATTTTTGAGTTGTAGCTTCCTACGACTTTACAGATAAAATTGGCGTTTTTTCACGAGGGAAGGAGTCTAGCGGTAAAATATTAGCGAGACAAGTAATACTCTGCGCAAAGAGTCCTTTAACAATGGCAACTGTCCTATATTGAAAGGAAGTTGCTTCAAGTTTAATTTACCTTCGAAGTTTAAATGTGCAATAGCTGTAACCATAATGCCCATAATTACCTTGGCGCCGGTTTCATACCACTCCCGATGGACGTCTTCGGTTTCGGCGTACCAGACCGTTGCGACCCGTTGTGGTTCGGCGGAAACACCCGAGGCAAGCCGAACTTCAGGTACGTGTACATGTTCGAACCGAGAGCCGATCTGGTGATAAATTGGAAAGTAAACAACGTGATATAAATTTAATTAACAGTAGGTAAGACCGATACGGAAATGTAGTTTGTAAATATGTATATTCGTAGGTGGATGAATGTGTTTGATAATAAACTGAAATCTAAGTATGGAGTTTGGCTCCTTCCTTAGTTTTAATTCTAGGATGGCTTGAAAGTGCTTTGCAATATAGATACGTTCTACGTTCTACCATTATGTGTACGGCAAATCACAAATATATTATCAGTGAGATTTCGAAAAGTGGATCCCGATATATGTATATTATAGATACATCTATTTATGCATATTACGTATGTCTGAAATACGTTTAATGTTTGCTTATCATATCTCGGCTGAATAGATTACTATTTCAATATACGGCACAATATACAATAAATGGTTTACACTACATCATACAAGAACTCCCAAATATTAACAGAAAGACACACCCTTTAATATTATGCGTAAAAAAACATCGTAACAGTATTTGCATATGTATTTTGTTAGTCCATAAAAGTAATTGTCGCTACTCACTTGGGTCCATATCGGGGGTGTGACAGTATGGACTGCACCGTGGTATCTCTGAGCTGGAAGTTCCCGTACGGCAGCGGACTCTTGTCAGTACTCCCCAACGCGCTGTCCGTGAAATCCGAATTCAGATTTTGCCTGGAAAAGAAATAGTTTTAATTTATTTTGCTACCACTTGTCTAGTTGAGCATGGACGGTTTAAAAGTAAACTGATGTACTTAGTTGTGAGAGGATAAATTATAGCCATTGCCGGATCCATGATTAAAAAAAGGTTAAAAACCAAAAAATGGTGTTACTCTTCGCAGCTTTTGAAACGAAATTTGTGTACAAATATCTATGTTTAGTTACCTACGTCAAAATTTCACTTTGCGTCAATCTACGTTTAATTAACCACCGCAACCTTGGTGTTTCCGATTCTCACACTAGATTTAACTAAATTAATTGTAATTGTACTCATATATTTACGAGATCGTTTGTTTTACGCTTTGTTATACGTGACAACATAACATGACATTTTAACGCTCAAAACTATACAGCACAACCTGCACAACACATCATGTACCTAAATGTTTAGCCTGACAATAAGGCGATGTATGCGATGATTGATCACTTATTGACGATGTTTTTTCTTTCACTTAGAGCAGCATCCTATATTAATAAAGTAAACATCTGAATAAATTAAATTTTGGCGACTTTAGATTTGTGAAATTACCTATAGAATAACCGGGAGTGATCCACAGTGTTGCTGTCGTATGTTCCAAGTATCCCCGTGCAAACAATAATAACACAACGTACCAAATATTGAATTAATTCGCACGGTGACCGACGAGAACCGGAATCACAATTCAGCTCCCAAAATATAACATACACACTCATATATTTTGGGAAAACCAACAAATCATACGGTAAAATTACATATATTTATTTTCCCACCAAACAAATGATAAAAAGACCAGATGAAGCCGACTTCCCTGCTTCCACTCCTCAGAACTCCACTCGGCAAGCTTCTCTAAATAAAAGACGGTAAGGTCGAATTTGAGACAATGATTGAAGTAGACACAAAACTAGTTTAGTGATAGACCATTCACGGTCAGTGAACCCGGTAAGCTACTCTTAGCATGAAAGCTGAAGGCTTTGTTTGTTTTCAAGGAGCATATCCTTCACCCTTGACAATCGCACACAATACCTGCAACCTCTGTCAAAGAGCTACGCATTTTAAAAAGTCCCCTTTACGTTGTCATGTTATCCTTATCATCTTCATGAGGAATATAGAGAGAGCAAATGTCGTGTGAAACTTTTACACTGGGTAATAAACATATGGAGTCGTCACCAGAGTTGTATTTATTTACTGTACTACCTACAGAGTCAGTCCGACTTTGTTTTTGTTCATCATGATAGTGAGTAGCGTGCATTGTTTATATGATTAATTAAATGCATATATACGCAACTGAGTAATTGCTAATGACAAACTGCTGGAATTAATAACATAAATTCCTCTATATCTGAACAACTCAGAGTAAAAACTTATATTTAAGTTCATTCTGTCTTAGTAACTGTGAAAAGGAGTATTACGACAAATAGACGATTATGAATGTCTTTTAGAAATCTCGCTCTTTTATACCGTGGTAGTTGAAAAGTTGTGCCTAGTGCAGGAGTGCAGGTGTCGTGCAGCATCTTTGCCTATGGAAAGATTTCGGCAACTAAAATAATCCACAACTTTCACACGTCATCTAAATTCAACTAAGCAAAGCTTGTATAAACAACTAGTAATAGACAACTGATAAACTCACATTTTTCTTGTTTTCATTAAACATAATTAAATTACACCTAGACATACACCAACGACCGCACTCTTCACTCATGCCACAACGCCATCTAGTTTCAAACTAAGTAAAACTTGTACTATTACTGGAAAACTGATAATACAATGTTTATTACCTGTATATTGACCACGCATGGAGGTCCTCGGAGTGCATGCCACGATGGTCGTGCATCAGCGGGTTGGATGGCACCGAGTACCTCCGCTCTCCGCCGAGGCCCAACGCCGACTGTGACATTTTCAGCCTCTATTGTGTCTGCATCAACAACAATTAGCTTAGTTTAGCTTTATATTATATAATGAGATTTATATCAGCTTTCTTTCTATAATTATTCATCTGTTTGGTTTTTGAGGAGATATTTTTAAGGAGTACTTTCGTTAATGATATTTTTGCATTTCAATCTCTTTTTGACATTCATTGGTTTGGGTAACATGAGCCGATCATAACTGCTTCGTTCTTCTCAAAAAACGACCTGAATCGTCTGCTACTATATATTACTTTAATCCCTAGTTATTTTTTTATTCTATTTTTATTTATTAACTGTTGATTTTCCAAGCAAAAATGAATCGAAATATTAAACAAGTTTCCTACGTTTAAGATAACTGTCACTTACCAGAGTCATGCCAAGATAATGTCGTGTTCTGCTTTCTTGAGCTTGCACATTGTCAGTTAGTGTTCATTCTCCATATTGACCTGTAACAAAGGAGACATTTCTTTTAGACTAAATATAATATACTTAACAAAAAAGGCATAGTGAAAAAAAAATCATCGAAACGATCCGTAGAACATTCCTCCGATCGCTAATTGTGATTGAATTGTTCCAATGTCTGACGCTGTCTTAGTGCCAAGTGTCATCAAGCCAAGGAACGACATTCTCCACGTATTTTATCTTTTCTATTCTGTCGCGATACAACATTTGCTTATTCTCTCTGATTTCTCATTCCATTCGTTTGTAAAACGTCACCTATGTCATACCATTCAGCATTGCTACGACGTATTCACATACCATTTCCCAACATCGATCGACATTGGGCATATCCCGTACAAAACCTGTCTGTGCTAGCATGCCGAATTCAAAGGCCGTGGCACATTGCGTCACCGGCATCAGAGCGAACCGGACGCACGGGCGACGTTCAATCACACCATCTCATTGTAAAAGTTACGCAAAACAAACGACTGTATCAACGTGAATTTGTTTAATTCAATTATGTGTGATATTATGATGTAATTTCGGATTTGTTCCTATAGATACGTATACAAGGTCATTTTTCGTTGCATGTTGACGCTTCCGCATCGTCTATCGTATATTCTTTCAGGACCAAAAGATTCTAATAAATAAGACCTCGTCTATGTCTACATCGTGAGCGTGATACATGTGGCCTTTGATGGTATCAAGCAAAAAGTTTACATATCAGACTGTTAATGTCCTCTGTCTAGAAGACTGTTGCTTCTAAATCCGCTACGTGGTTAACGGATTAAGAGACCGTTAATCGCTTGATGCCTTATATAGTACACTACATTGTATCCTAGTTTAATTAGGATGACAATTTTGAAAAGTGTAGTAAACTATGTTGTTCCGTGTTTCGGAAGGTATGACAGATGTTAAAGAACTTCTAAGTGGAATACACGTGAACATAACTCAGATATGCAGAAGAATTTCATACATTATAAAAAGTTTATATAACTACCTTCTCCAGCCATTGCCTCCAAGCGGAACCTTTGACACCACATAAATTAGCGACGCACGCCTTGAACTAGACATCCATTATGCCGCAGTAAATAGAACCATTAACAATCCGTGGGACCCCATGAACGTATTGTTCCTTTATTAAGAAGCTTCACTTAATTGAACGAGTAAACTATGATTTATTATTTGCAGTCTTTAATTGAACAATGACAACTTCATAGACAGGCAAAAAGTTTACTGTTAGGAGATAAATTTTGCGTTACCTTCTTCAGAACTTTGGATTCGTGAAACCTTTTGTCGAGCCTCTAAAACTCTTTTTCTTGCCTAATGAGGTTTTTGACTACGTCATTCTAAGTTTAAATATACGTTTCGGTAGACGACGTCGTTCGGCAGACTTTAAATATCTAAAATATTATTCGAGACACAATTTTCGAAAACGTCATTTTGGCTATGCATTCGAAAGTTGGACTACATTTCGATAGCACCAGATATTTATACGTTTATAAATTACACAAAAAAAAAACATTTTTCGCAAAATGTATTGTGGGCCAATTCAGAACTCCTTCAGCAAAAGTAGGCGGAAAAAAAAGAGCAAAAAAAAAAAATGTATCTTAGGTAATTATATGCTTAAGGTTAGGTATTTAAAACAGTTTATCTTAAGTTACGAGGTCATCCTCTTCTGTGTCTTAAGACAGGTTTGAATTATCATAAAGCTACATCTAAGCAGTTGTCCTACTGGTAATCACATCATTACATTTAAACAAGTCTTTAAGTACCATTTCGGTAGTGTCGAGAACCCTCACCTACTTACAGCATGCTCAACTACCGGTTATGAGACTTGCGTGCTATCACTGATTAAGCAACAGTTTTTGTCGATGGACTAAGTTATCGATGGCAGTACTTCATCTTTGTTCTTGACATGTAGACAATTGACAAGAGATTTATTTGTCACAAAGCAAGTCATTTGTTTCTGAACATTCGCGTCAAACCTGTTTTCGTCATTTGTTTTATCGTTTCCAGTTAATAAATTGTTATTTTTATTTTCGGACGTCTATTTTCGGCAATGAAGATGTTTTAATTGATCCTAAAGTATCACTTATGTCATCTTAGTCCTTTGATATGAAGGTCCAGTAGTAATACATTACTGTCGTGCAGTCATCGTCATCCTCATCATCAGCAGCCCATATTCGTCCACTGTTGGACATAACATCCAACAGTAAACAAGTTCTATTAGCATGTTTTATTGCAACTTGCAACTGTTAATATATCAATTTTTAATTATTCCTCTTGAATATTTCACCAGCATCTTTACTATACCAGTTCCAAAGCCTCAAGCCATAACGACTTTTAAACATTTAGCTGCCTGTTCCATTACTTCTTACGGCTTCATAATCATAAAATTAATATCCTTTAACTAGGTACCGCACCTGTATCCCAACCAGGGGGTCCACTACCGCCTCTTAAAGTAATATTGTCGTTGTGGAAGCGTGACAGAGCTATACACGGCATAGAGCGGTGTCTCTGTTCCACAACTGTGAGATCACAGATCTTTCCATATAAAACCTCTTTGCTTTTTAAAAGTTAAATACCTAATAGTGATAGTATCCATGTTTTATGGCATCTGCCTTGTAAGTACGCCTTAATCAATGGATGATTAACCGCGAAGGTTCGTGTAGGTGGACGATTATCAAGATACCTCTTTGTATGCTAATTTAATAACAATTTCGTATTACCCACACGGCCATACGTCCTCCGATGGTGAGGAAGTTTTGAAATGTCAGGTACCTTATAGATATCGTAGGAGCTCGGAATTATAATTATAGAGGTCTCGGAAAAACAAAATGCCAGTTCCCTTGGAATGAAGAAATTGTCGCAGTTTATGACCTTGTCTGTTTGCCTTTTTACGAGATCGCCTTGATCTTTTAGGACCCGATCAAAACCGAAATACATCAAGCCGTTAAAGCACTACTGGGATTCTAGCTGGTACGTATGTAGGTACTAATTACATGTCACGAAATCTTAAAGTACAGAAATAGACAAGGTAGTGTGAAATCTGAATTGTTTAAAGCCGTAACCAAGACAGTGTGCGCAGGCGCCACCCACATTACATAACTCGCGTCCTCTAAATTCCATTTAAGAATTTAACACTTACAACATTTGCATGAACAATTAGTAACTTGTTTGTCATTCTGCTGCCAAAAGTGATAAAGGAGGATAGATTAACGAAGCAACATCCACTAAAAATAAACAATTGGCAGAATAAAAGGATTCCTGAGTCAGCATTGTGAGTGCAAAGTAATAAATCCTGTTAGGCCTGCATTGTTAGTAACTTGATTGCATAAAAAGAGGCGCTTGCCTTTGAACGTTGAAATATTGCGAACGGATTCCCAACTGCGTGGGCGGCTCGAACCTGTTTTATTCCTTGAACAAATCATTTTCCATCAGCGTAACAATCAGATTCCAATCCGCTTACAAGAGCAATTTACATAAAATCGACATTACAGAAAATAAAGCACACGATACGAGTATATTGTGTCCATTCTTGAGACGTGACTTGTTGTTTTTTCTGAGTGATATTATATTGGATTTGTTTACAATTGGCATAAAATTGAGAAACAGCTCGCTGACGCCATCATAATCTACATCTGGCATACATTGTAAGGCAAATAATCTGTGCTGAGACGTGAGTGCGTGACGGTAACGCACGCATTCTCTATTACGGGCTGCGGCGGCTGTAGGCAAATTTCTCTGATATCCAGTAAATAGGCAATGCGTGTGCGCAGGCTATAGAGGCTCGGGGGCTATTTTTATCCGGGATGGCATGCGAGCCGGCGCCAAGGGTCGCTGACCCGGTCGATGTCCGCCGTCTATTGCACGTAGGCACTTTTGGTACCACAAGTTGTGTTAGAAGACAAAGAAGATTGGATGAGAATTTTTGAATTCCTTATTCGAGTTTTCAATGCGTCATGATATATCAAATTTCATCTCAAAACTTAATTTATCGGGTTTGAAAGTGTTCCTCCCACTCTATTCAGATTTTGCAGTGACATTCTCAGATACAAGCTTTCAACATGACTAACATAACATTATTAAAAACCATGACCCGAATTGATAGCAAGAACTATGCTATTTACAAAATAAGAATACCTTGATTCCTATTTATGTGATGTTTATCACAAACCTATCATCGTTTGCATCAGCAAACAATTTGAATGATCTTTAAGTTGCAAGCTGTCCTGCACCTGCAGTCGTAAAATAAATTAAATTTCAATACTAGGCTCAGCAGCTGCGAATTCTAAGTACACATTACATACAAGAACTATTATCGGTTATTATTAGTATTATTTGAAGAAATTTAAAGTTTAATTACATCATACAGAGAGCTCATCCCTCTGTGAAGACGTGAAACCTGTTTGAGTAGCGGTTTTACATCGATAGCTATAATGGTATGTTGTATTTACATGTTACATTACATTCAGGTACTTATAAAGACATTTTAATTTTAACCTATAGTTATGACGTATTTATGTGTATTTTGGGTTATTTTGTTTCTGAAATAAATTCCAACAAAAAACCCAAACAGGAGGTAAACTTGGACCCGTATTACGGAAAGTCCTCTCTGACTGTCCATCTCTCCGTCGCCGGACTACATGCTGCAACATGTTACCTCTTTTAATATTAACAACCAAGATTATTATTATATTAAGCGACGATTGTGTCTGTCATACATTTTTGGTGAGTGGCGAATAAGTTTCAGAGCGGATGGAACCCTTAATGTCGCATTTCCGACTCGGTTTCGCTTCTTCGACGAAAGATGTTTTAAACTTAAATACAGTGTCTGTTTGATACATTTTCTTATTAGAGAAATAACCCTTTTCCCGCTTTATCGTAAAGTATGTTTAATTAAAATATATGTATTAACTTTTGAGTCATGCAAGACTGTAAAAGTAAATAATGTCCGCATTCCGTCTAACGAAAATCGATACTAACATAATACCAATATTAAAACCTTTTTTGTAATCTTGTTAGTTATACTAGCTATGCAGAACTCTCGAGGTATTTTAGAGCAATGCATTGATTTCCATTGAAATAATTGTGAAGCATAGTCCACATGTCTTGAATAAACTTGAACTTAACGTGGGAACTGAAGGTCTGACACATCGACTTACAAGTGGTATTATAATGGTGGTAGAACTTCTACTCTCTACACCATGTATAGCGCTGTCACACTTCTACGGTAGAAGTGTGACAGCGCTATACATGGTGTAGACGTAGAGAGTCATCTCTCTTTCATACCCGCAATGATATTACTTTAAGACTTGGCGGTAGGCTATCTGTACCTTATTCCATACAGGTGCAATTTGTAGAAAATAGGCAATGTTTAAAAGTGAGGTTTTTTGTGAATAACAAGGATAGGTGCCCAGATCTCAGCCTGAGAGCTATTACTAACAATTTCCTACTCACTTTAACATTTGAAAACCATGGTATATGAAGAGGTTCACTGACTATCGTTTTGTACCAGATACCTTAAAAACTTTGCCTTTCTAATGAAAAAATGCTCCTCCCCTAAATGTGAGGTGTGTGATATGGTGGAAGATGTTGTCCATCTCTTAACGGAATGTGTCCGGTTTCAGGAAGAGAGAGAAATATTGATTAATGACCTTGGTCTAATTAAAAACAATGTAGGTCTGTTTCATGAAATATTAGCTGCGCCTTCATCTGATGCGGCCAAGAAGTTATATAGTTTCGTAAGTCTTCGTTTTGTTGTATAGATGATAGGTTTAAGAAGATATAGTTAAGTTTATGTTTAATACCTCGTGTATTGGTTTGAAATATTATCAGGTACAATGGGACTGCCATGTATCTTTGTACAAAAGTCCCTAAATAAATAAAGAGAAAAAAAAGGATAGGTGCATTGGTATGTGTCTCAAGTAATAAAACACACTGTCATATAGATGGTTTTTGGATGCTGGTAATCAAAAAGTCTATCAGACGAATTAAGCATTAACAAGATAGTAAAGGTCACCACGCCACACCCACTGTGTGCGTGATCCATGGGTTTGGTCCCGTATTTGTGAGATCCACAAAATGCTTGTTCTGAGTAGTAAATTAGTTTTTTTTTCACTAACATTCAATACGACCCTAGACAACATTGCAACAGTGCGTTTCGACTGTCATCCCATTCATACCCACACTTATTCATCAAGTCTTTGTTTTATAATTTCTATAGCCTTCTGTAATGCTTGAGTTATTAGTATAACGTGACGTTAGAATCAATATCAAAAGAAAAGCGGGACAAATAATGAACATGACTGTTCTGGAGTGTGCGTGGATTTATATGAACGAGGTGCAGGTTCAATCCCCAAGCAGGCGAACTATCAATGTGACTTTCTCAAAGTTATATCTACCTACTTTTTTATATGACCTAAGGCACCATAAAGAAAGATTGCAGGAAAATTTCGTGAGGAAACCAGAAACGCCAATATTGGAATCTGAAATTGCCAACTCAGGAGATAGCGTGGTGACCAATGCTCAAAAAAAATATTTTAATAGGCTTGAACCCAACAGAGGGACATATATACATAGGCTGGTATTATAAACAACAAGCTATAATATAACGAATGGTACAATTCATCTATGCGCGTTACTATGTTTGCGTGCGATTGACAGATAGTCTTTATTATGAAAGCTTAAATTTGTGTGACAGTGACACACTAATGAAATCTGTATCAGTACATAACTTCACTGTACACTCACTAAAGCTACCCACACATTGCGCCGTACGCAAAGATAAGTCGAATTGAGTTATAATACCCAATTATTCGCCACAATTATATGAAACGCGTAACGTTACGCGATACCGGCGCAGGCGCAACTCTTGAGTGTTGAATTCATTAGAAGTTAGAACATAACGTCCGACGGTCCGATACAATTCGTAACTGTTCCGGTTTTTTAACTCATGTTTTTTTTAAGTATTGTACTTGCAGATGATTCAGTATGAATTCGTTGTACAAAAATTAATGGAATGGAAAGAAAGAAGAAAGAAAGAAAATATATTTATTTATGCTAAAAAAGTGACGCATACACACAAAAACAAATAAATTAAAATAGAAAATAGAAGGGGGAAAATATGCGTCATATTAACACAAAACGGCCGATGATCAGCATAATGCTGAGACCCTACACAAGTCAGAGCCCCAGCGCTGATTTTCAGCACCAGCCGATGCTGACGTATAACGGCTATAGCCGGCTAACGGTGACATCACTAATTAATAATGATAAGAAAAAGCTGGAATATAATTATATACACACTAATTATAAAATTAAAATGTTAGTAGTGTAAAAAAAAAAAAAAACAGTGGTGACATTAGGAATAGAAGAACTGAAAACAATATAAAGTTGTGCTATTAACTAAGTATTCTTTATTGAAGGGAGTTTTGATGAAAATTGTTTTTTTTTTTAAAGTTTCTTTCTTGTGGACCCAAAATAATAATAAAAAAATATAGTATTAATACAGAACAATTAAATGAATTATTATAAATGAAATAACCGTCCAAATCTACATACATAAAAGCAGACAAAACAGACATAGTAAAGACAATGGCGAATCTAAAAGGTTCCATATACCATTGAAATACGGAACTCCAACTAATCTGATTCACCTTGAGATATTTACAAGATTATTCACTTCAAATATCTTTATTTTGCGGAACAATAATGTCACACGCATATAGTCAGTTAATCCCACGCTGTCTACATATAGCATTAGCTATATCATAGGAGACCACATACCAGCGTATCTGACTCACGTGACGTAAGCAAAGGTTACTGTTCCATCGGATATGTTGACAAGAACTTGATATAAAAGCTGATTTAGAACGACTTAAATCGTGCAACTTGCAATACATTGCTGGCTATGATACATGACTTTTACAACCAGTGGCGTGTGGCTCCGTAATGTATTGCAACTCGCACGAAATTTCCTCGCATCTAAATGAGTCGTGTTGTTCACAGCGTGAGAAAATTGTGACAACTTTGTAGACGTAAAAGAAAAGATATTGTTATTCGACACGCTTTTCTATTTGGTATCGGAGTGCCATGACACTGCTGTCTGATTGTTTGATAACATCGTCTCGTCGTTATGTTAATACATGGAACTATAATTAGCATTGTAGTCTACTCATTAGATTATACTAACGCTATTTTTGTTTTTCACTTTATTACTTGGTTCATTATTTCTTCACGGAAACATACGGGAAGCTACTTTATCCAACGGGGCTCTCCTGAAACGCGGTTGGTTTCACAGACATTCAAGTCAAGTACACAGACGCCCAGCCCATGAACATGCGTGGATCACACAAATGCTTGTTCTACGTGGGGGTCGAACCCGCGTCACGTCGCGCACATTATTTTTGGCGTGTTGGCCTTTACCTCTTGGCTATCTGTGTAAACATAAAAAAGAGAACTGTAGGCAAACGTAAAAAAGTAAACTTCTGAACGTCCGATCAGTTTAATGAGATATCAAAACTACTTATCACGATTGGGACTTGTCACGCATAATATTTAAAACAAAATCCATTCATCTTGGCCTTTACACGTAGACAGTAAGGAACTTTTGCATTGATTGTATTGACAGAGTTTAAGAAACCTGCTGGTTTTCAATCAAAACGCAGTTTTCCTCTTTACATATTATTGACACCTTTGATCATCGAGGACGGTCATAACTATTATAGAGAGGTATCATGTCTCGATAATTAGCGACTAGGTGTAGCATGTTGACAGGTTTCAACACCGGCAGAATAGGCCATTGAATGTATGCGACCTCCTTAGATAAATCAACTTATTTGCGTGCCTACGGGTCTATGTACTGTTTCCGGCTAGATTTTTTCACAAATCTCTAAGGTATTTCAATTCTCTTTGAACCTAAACAAGCAAATAAAACAAGGTTACCATTACGATTCTGATTAAAAGTCACAATAAGATCAAAATTTGTAGCCAGATTTATATTATTACTTATTTCCATTTAGCAACTTACAAATCCAATTATTTATATCTCTAGAAGGTACTTAATATTTAGTAGGGCAATAACATTGACCGAAAAAGATTTCTCGAAGTACAAATTACAATCTGACTTGAACAAAAAGCGTCATTGATTGGCGTTGTCCTACTAACTGACACCTCTGTAGATGCTTGATTAGACGTCAAATGAAGCTGCGTACTTTGTACTCATTCAAACAACAACGGTGTCTGACGTTGGGCTGTGTTAATATTTGATGGTATACAATCTATACTAATATATCTATACTGAAGGTTTGTTTGTTTGTTCGAACGCGCTAATCTCAGGAACTGCTGGTTCAAATTGAAAAATTATTTCTGTAATGAATAGACCATTCACCGAGGAAGGTTTTAGGCTATATACTATCACGCTGCGACTAATAGGAGCGAAAAACAATGGAAAGTAATGAAAAAAAAACAGTGAAAACTATTCATCTTCGAGGGATTCCATTCATAAACTCCTAACTTATATCTTCTAACCACGCGGACGAAGTCGCGGGCAACAGCTAGTAATTTATAAGACTCTTTAAATATACTACTGGGTTCCTTCCTCTATGAAGAAGGATTGAAAATTTTATGTCACGGGTCACGCTTGTTCAATGAGCCTTGGTAATTCCTGAATACAGTAAAAGTATTTATGTGTTTTTATAGCGCTTAAACTACTTAGCCGTTTTTGATAAATTTAGCTTTCTTTTTGACGTTATCTCAGTAAATAGCTCTGTCCGGACTAATTACAAGACTTTTCAAGCGAGCATAACCCTGGACTAAACACAAGACTTTTCAAGCTACCAGCCATAGCAAATTTATTATCACCGATTCTTTATTTTAATTTATTTCCTAAGTTAAAAAATCCGAATATTATAATTATAAAATTATGTATACATTATTTGCAATATGCTGAAAGGTACTTTTGCTGCAAATCGATATTTACACAAGTAGTAGGTATTTAGTATTTACCTGTTATTTTTAAACGAAAGAAGCACGTAGGCTTCTTTATTAAAAAGAAAACATTGCTGATAAGTGGAACGAAGTGAGACTGATTGTTGCTCAGAGATTTCATTTTGATTGTGTTCTCTAGCTCTTTGTTTAGTTGTTACTGCGTCGCAATATAATAAGCTAGGTAAATGTCAGCTGACGTTGTAATAACTACTTGTAAGTACGTAAATTATTTTTACCTTACTAGACTTTTTTTGTAAATTGTAGCTTCCTAAATAAAAGTATAACATTTTAAGAAATATTTGACGTCATCTGCGTATAAAACTAACTTATTCTGCTCATCATCAGATGGACCTGCCTCTTAACGACTGTTGTATTTGTGGCATTAAAGTGCCGCTATATTCCTTCTAGTCGCTCGTATAGCAACTGCAAGTTTTTTTTAACCCCTTCGCAAAAAGAGGGATGTAAACTGCAAATAAGTTTGACGTGTCTATCTATGGCATCAGAGCTCCCGAACGCATGAATCGATTTCAATTTAGTTTGTTTTGTACAAGTTAATCATGTGGTTCTTAGACATGGTTGATAGAAAAGTTGTTATTTTTTTTATATAAATTTGTTATTTCCCCGTCTTCGCATATGCAAAAGACACCGTCTACCGACAACTCGACATTCAAATTGTGAGGTAGCGTAACCTTCATGACATAATTCCCATCATATTAGGACTTAGGACATTAATATTAAAACGAACTTTAACGACATAATGAAAAACAAATGCGAAAAAGATGATAGTGCAAGACGCAATGTAAAATTACTATACACAGTTAGAAAACTACATAGTATTATTTCTATTGTCAACTATTCACACGATAGGAAATCGTAAATTATAATAACATTACAAGAATTAATATACAGGGATGTTATGGAAATTATATGGTTGTCATGGCAACCGCAGTGACCCCCCTCCGGGCTGTATGATGAGCACTTTGGATTCAAATTGTTAGAAATAAACATACACATTGATGTTTCAACTTCACGACATTTCTTAAGAGTCGTTTGTGCAGTTAGTTATGTGCATTTAAATGATGCTTAGACTTGAATAAACTTTAGCTCGTAAAATTTAAAAGGTTTTCTATTGAATTAGGTACATGGGCCATTTCACTATATAGTGAATTAATTGATTATTTTTCGATAAAAATTGTTAGAATAATTTTGATTAATAAATTACACTGTAAAGTCCGATTTTTAATTCGAGGCAGTAAAATGACATTTCCAGTGTGGCCGGTTTTTAATTCCAAATAAATAGTGATGTGTCAGAATCGACTTAAAAATTAGTCGAGCTTACTTTTTTTTATTCAGATATCAAATTAGCTCTGTATAAAAAAAATATATTTACGACAATTGATCAAAAGACATGCACGGTGACTGTTTTTAAATGTAAAAAAAAAAAAAATTAATTTATTAAATTAAAGCCAAATGCGGTGCTGGTATAAGATGAAGCACCTTACCATGCAAGAAAAGTCGAGCGCATCCAACTCCAAACTGGATGAATTCTGACATTATGCAGTGGTTGGATGAAAAACTAATTTATAATAAATAATAATAAATGCGGACAACATGACATACATTGTTCTGAACCCAAAGTAAGTTGCGAAAGCACTTGTGTTATGGAATTCAGATACAACGAAGCTACCACAAACACCCAGACCCGAGACAATGCAGAAATTTGAATTTTATACATTGACCCGACCGGGGATCGAACCCGGGACCTCACAGCTAGCGACACCTTGAAACCGGTACGTACGCCACTCGACCACGGAGGTCGTCGAATTTAATATCAACTTACAATTATAAAAGCTCAATTAATAGAAATAGTAAATTTTTGATACATAATAAAATAAAGCATGACTAAATGTCATCGTCGTAGTAAGATTTCCAAACATCACTATTGTAGCGGGTCACCCTTTTTTGTATAAATGACAGTTGCAATTGTCATTTTACTGCCTCGAATTAAAAATCGGACATTAATTTCATGGACAGCAAAAAATCAAAAGTATATTCTTTTCTAAAATTTGAATATGTTGCGATGTGTCTTAGTTGCTAAAATCTCAGTAATTAGACTTTTATATATCTACGTCCGATAACCAAAATAAAAAGAACATCAAAAACAAAACTCTAAAAATTTAAAACCTGACGTTCATATTTCCATTTTAATAAATCAATTTGAAATACTAAATTATCTTAATTTAATTAATGTTATATCTAATCAATGCAACAAACTTTCTAAACCGCATTTCGAACCATTTTATTGCACTTTCATTAATTACTCTATTAACGTCAATGGACAGAATTAATTAGTAATATGTATTATGTATTTATATCGGTTTTCTACATACCCATGTGTATAATTTGCATATTGTTATGTTTTCACTTTCCTTGGCACGTAGTGTATGCAAAATAGTTAGACAGCCTTCTTCATTACGTATGTGTTATCAACCAATATGTAAGCAGAAAGCCATAAAAAAAAACTTATTGAAAAAGGAAGATTTTATTAGCATTTGTATATTGTTATTTTCATACATAAGGCCTCACATCAACCATACGGAAGAAAAAAACAAAAAAGAAAGGTCCAAAGGACTAATAAGCGAATGATTATTGTTAAATCCTGTCCCCTTATCCAAAACTAGCTGTTGCCCGTGACTTCGTCCGCGTGGTTAAAAGATATAAGTTATGATTTATACCTGCCCTGTTTTTCAACATTTTAGATTGTATCTTCGCTCCTAATAGTTCCAGCGTGATGCTACACTAAAACCTTCCTCGATGAATGGTCTATTCAATACAAAAATAATTTTTCAATTTGAACCAGTAGTTCCTGAGATTAGCGCGTTCAAACAAAACAAACAAACTCTTCAGCGTTATATGCCAAATAGGAGCTGAAGCGGTCGCCATGGCCGAAATCGGTCGGATTCATTCATAGACATATAGATTCTAATAAAAACATCCCTACTATCGTTCATAATCATAACTTAAAAACCTTGTACGAAAATTGCGCAAGCGCAAAATATTATTCCATTTCATGGAATGTCGCTATAACCGGCACCGGACGCCAGTCAATGAAAGGAAACGTATTTAAGATATAGTACACCGGTTAATTAACTATTTCCTCGATTTAAACTTGTATCTAAACCTCAGCCCATTCATTAGCTCGAGGTTTGAACTTTGAGCTAATATCTAGTTACAATATAAACCTAAGTTAAGTACATAGGCATGGCTGCTTTAGCCGTAAGATACTTATTTACATTAGTCATGATTTCCGTTCGTTTTCCTTGAGAAATATACAAGTCATAAGCGTCAGTCACAATCAAATAACATGTCTAGTTTATTGCTTTACGTACTAGTAAAATACGTGTTAGTTATTCGTAAATACATGTGTAGAAATCCATACGATACATATTTCAATTTAACAAAATTACTGATTAAGAATTATTCCTTTTGCAAATGTCAAATCTACAAGCTTTAGAGGTCTCTACACTTCTTGTTTCCATAATTATTTTTCATCTTAGGATGGCAGACCCTTTCAATACTTTTTATTTATATCATAAATAGATAGGATACCGGATAGCGTTTATGTATGAAAGGGAAATACAACAACTGCAACACTTTGTCTGTACAGATAGCCGAGTAGTAGAGGTCTCTACGCAAGACACGTGCCCACGTAAGACAAGAATTCATGGATCACACAAACGCTTGTTATTCATACGCCGGGAGTGTTCTGTGGCATGTGACTTATATCAATGTAATACCCACCCGCGACGCAATTGTTAAACGTGCGGGTGTCGTTATGACATGACAAAAGAATTGTTTGGTGGATTTTTACACAGATTATACAAAGTTAAGGATTGTGGAATGTTAGCCCCAACCTATATACGAAATTCATAAATGCGACAAACTGTAAGGTGAACACCACTGTAACTATGATAACATCTTTTTGCAACTGTTTTAAAATAACTGTGTATATATATAACCCCATAGATTAATCCTAACACCTTACACGTCAAGTCACGCGATCCTCTAACGGCTGAACAACGGTAAAGCAACTTAGTTTCGCGGCTTCTTCAAAACACTTTTAAGCAACAGGATATTTAAGTATTAATTGCCAAATTAAAATGATTACTTAACGGTCACAGTTTGAACCTAAGGAATTTATTTACACATTCGGGTCGAGTTGTTAGGCTTTCTATAATACTACAAATATGCCAATTTTTATCGACTTAAATATTGTATTGTTTTTTGAGTTTCGTAAACAAATGGTAAAACTCTACAACTAGGGCTCTGTTATCTGTCTATCACCAGCCTGTTTCTCAGGTACCGTGGTAACTAGAGAATGAGTTTTTACAGTATTTCTAACTTCAAGTAGAAGGTAAGGTAAGGTCATAAAGATGGTGAGCATTTATTTCTAAACTTATTTATACGAAACTCTCGCACCTGACCGGTATTTATTGTTTATTTTTCTTATGGCAATCTGCTGATAGGGATACCACATATGGGTATAATTTATTTATTATTTAAAATCGATACGTATCCCGAGAGTGACATTAGAGCCAAGGAACATCACTACGACTCACAAGTCAAGCGAGATGTTTTCGAAAGGTATGAAATTGTTTATTGCGAAAGAGGTTGATTCACAAACTTTTTGCTTATAATTCCGAGTTCCAGTCGGTCCAGCTGCAGTAGGTCAACAGGTTTTTGTTGTTACCATGGTATTTTAAAGATACAAGGTTAAGTTTATTATTTTAAGTTTCGTTTAAATGTATCTTGTGTTTCAACGTGAGTTTGGTATTACTTGGCTGTAAGCAAAAGCTTTTTTTTTTAATATTTACTGTACCCGACAAGTCCCATAATTGCTATTAAGATTTGTCTATTGTAGCACCTAAATACATATATGTTACATTATGGATAAGCAAATAGAAATTTAGTTTTAAGATTTATTTAATTAATCGCATCAGTTACATTTGTAGCTCAAATCGTGTTTAATTAAATAATAAAAAAAAGAGATATGTACGAACGGGGTTATCAACCTCTTTAGCGAAAAACACTGAAAAAAAAAAACAAAGCATCCATAAACAACTTCGAGAAAACTTACAGTTGGCAGCCCTAGCATAGCAAGTATGTATCAACCTACATAGATGTCACTGCATACAGCCGCGCACACTTTCGCGCCATTGGCATTGCATTTTATTTATAAATTTTATCACAAAATAACGTTCCTTTTACAAAAAAAAAAACAAGAAAGTTGCAAATTTCACGGATATACGCAAATGTCATGTGAAAGTAAGAGATACGATCGATTTTATTTTGGTTTTATAGTGTGTATGTACGAGACAACTAGCGACAGTTGCATGTTTATTAGTTTAATTTGTAAATATGTGTATAGACACAACAATCTGTGACAGTGAGGAAGCAAACAGTAAACAGTAATCTTTCTAACAATCCATGTAGGTTTGGCAATGGAACAACCTTTGTAATTTTACGCAATTTATAAACCCACTTCAAAAAGGAGGAGGTTCCCAGTTCGCCAGTATTTGTGTTTTATGTTTAACTAGATGAACCGATTTTGTTGATTCTTAACGTAAATTAGCTGTCATTTAGTCCTATAATTTTTTTATCAAGTTTGGCCAAATAGTTTTTTTTTTGTTCGAAGTCATCAGTACGTTTTTGTATTTAAACAATATTATTTATGATTAATAGCTCTCAATTCGTGCATGAATTAAATTAGGAACTTAATGCAAAGTTACTCGATTCTAATTAAAGCGAAACCCACAAATACCCTCAATAATTGTAAAATGCTATCTCAAAACTTCAAAGAATTCTTATCGTAATAAATTACATATTTCATAAGTTCCTTCCTGATTCATTAATTCATTACAAATTGCTATCGAGACGAAAACTAACTTCCTATAAAACGTAACGTAGTACGCGCGAGTGAATCGATTACAAACCTTCATTACTCGATTCATCGTTTGTCGATTATATTGTAATTATCGATCATCTCGCGAGATTTAGTTCAGTAGGCAATACTTAACTGTGATAATATGTACGCATAGCAATCTGTTAATGAGAGTAAGAAAGTATGCAATTAAGTTTTTTCTTTGAGAGTAGAATATGTTCACGTTCAATTGATCAGCCTTAGGAATCGATATTGGTTCAACTAGAATGATTGAGTGAGTGAATGTTTTAATCACTAGTTATGTTACTAGTACTAGAATTAATTTCAGTTAATTCATTCTGTTTGAATTTACTTTCGTTGAACCTACATATTTGATTCTAAACGTCGCGGTCGAGATCCCGAACATTGCTAAGAAAAGTCAGCAATATCTGAATCTCAAAAGTGGAAAAATAGGTCTGAGTACTCACTGTTAGCCCGTACCGAATATTTGTCCCTCCGATTGAATGATTCTGTAACAAAAAAAAACAAAACATCTAAAAGAGGAAATCACTTGATTTTTATGAAAGCCGTACATTCGTAACGGTCATGCATGCGAACCTTCGTAACTTCGCGTGGCAATGGTATGCATCCCAATGTGGAACTAATTCCTTTACGGAAACTTACGTCAGTAGGTACTTACGCACGTACCTTCAAATTGCGCCTTGCAGATGTAACAACTACTACTTTCTTTTACGAGGAAAGTGAGACTTCGAGACCTCGAAGTTTACTTTGTTGACATTCCAGATCATATTACAGTCTAATTCCACGTATTTTGCTTAGTAACGACTTAAAATGTAGCCGTCTTCATCCTACAAAACCAAAGCTGCATTAACGAAGACAGTATCTATTTCTCTATTGGCCGACTTGTTAACAAAATAGACACAACTAAAACTAGACATCTTCGATCAGATAGGCACGTCGAAACCATTGCAATGAAGCGGTTAAATGAGAGAGGGGGCAGAGAAAATTGCAGTTCACTTCCGTGCCTTTAGATTTCATGGACTAACAGTGTGATCTAGTCAGTACGTTCCAATCTACTTTGTTTATATTTGAACTAAATTCCAAGACTAAAACTAGGGGTCTGTTCAATGACTGTTCTAGATGCTTGGTGAATAGTGACTCAGTGTTCTTAATAAGTTAATATCTGTTAAGCTGTATATAGCGCGTTTAATCTTCGCCGCGATGGTGATAATCTTTAGCCTTTTGAGTTTAGTATCAGAAGATATGTTAAATTGTGAGTCCCGGCTGTTATTATATAGCTTGACAGTTGTTACAGGTAGTCAGAAACTAGAAAGTCTAACAACCAGTCTTACTAAATGGTATCGTGTTGCCCAGATAACTGGGTTGAGGAGGTCAGATAGGCTGTCGTCTTGTAAAACACTGGTCTTTAGCTGCATCCGGTTACACTGAAAGGCGAATTTAGGAAAATGCTGATGATGATCATGATTTCTACCAACAGTTATTCTGGGTTATGGTATAAGTAGGAGGGTAACTTGTTTTTATGTTGAAGTCATCAATCAATCCTCCATATTTTACATTACTTGCTAATAGTTGCTAATCATCAAAGAATGCACAAAATCCGTCAAATCACTATTGCATTATTATTAAGGTCATTGTAATATTTCTAAGTGATGCTTATTGCCTATAATGAAGTAAATTCCTAACTGTAAGCTTTTATCGATCTAGGCTCGACAACAGTATTGACAGTCTCTTTTACGACTACAACAAGGTTGCCTCAAGCTTTCAGCTAAACTATAAATAAACTGCTACTAAATTTACTCCTAACATAGTTGAGTAGGGGAAAAAGGTTTGTTATTATGAAAAAGAAATTAAAATTAAATAAGAGAATAATTTTCCTGTTTAAGCAACGAGTCATAATTAAAAATCTCTTTTACCACCACCATTTTTTAAATCAAGTAAATAAAACCCCACTGATGAGTATGATCTCTCAATAATCATGTATTGAATATGAAGAACCGATTCATTTTTTGATTAGACCTCTGATTCATTGAATAATGATATGTATTTATATGCACAGAAGCAATATTACATTAAATTCGTTGTATAATCATTTAAAGAATTGTTTATCGAACGCAGTCGACAAAGACAAATTACCCGCGATTAGTTGAGCAACAAGACTACTACCGAGTAAGTACCAAGTTATCCGGTTTTTTATTGCAATATTACAAAACAATGAGCAGCTACAGTGATGCAATCGTGATGAATATTCAATCGATTCCCAGCCCTAGTCGATCTCTCATCATCCGTCAACAACGAAATATGAATTGATTATTTCTTTCATTTGATTAATTTATCGATTATTGATACACAATATATTCGATGAGGCACAGCTGCATAGGTTTTGCAATAGAAAACAATTAATCAAATAATTTAGTTAACTACTTAAAAAGGTGAACGATCTAGGGTGTTTCTTTCTAGACAAACACATTAAATAAATCAACGACTAATAATTAATATTTCAGTAGTATATTAAAAAAAATATTTAATAATTTTTATTGTTGTTTTACATTGCTTTTTGTTCGAGTTTAATTTAAACTGAGTTTTGCACAAAAAACACACCAACTTTTTGTTTACCATTTTGAAGTACATAAACCTATGGAGCATAGAATCGAATTAATATAACCTGTTTGACGATAAGAGAATCTTTCATTAACATAAACCTACTTTATCCATGTCTTGTCTGAATGCATGCTTAGATGTGCTGTTGTATTATTTGCATATTTATAACATTGAATTTGTATGTCTTTCAATGATATTACTAGCTAGGCCATGTCCATTTTTATGAGCGGATTTTCCGGTTAACGTAGCTTATGATACTCTAAACATCATCATACATAATCACCCATATCAATTGACTGCACGGATAGACGAGCGATAAATGTAAGCGTGCCAAGGAAACGGTGCGCGACGTATCGCGGGTTCAGTCCCTGCGTAGGACAAGCTCTTGTGTGATCCACGGGAGTTACGTGTTTCGGAGGGTGGATAGTGAGAAAAAATCTTCGTCCCGCGCCTGATATCTCACCGGTCATGTTGAATTTCCATCCCAGTCGACTATGAAAGTACCGAAAGTACGGGATCAGAAAGTGCGTACATTATGAATTTTATTGATAGATATATTATGAAAATGTCTGTCATCTAGCTAATTAAAACAGAGGTATACCCAAAACTCTTACTGTAACATAATTTCAACAACAAAACTACAGCCGACTTGAAATTAAAACTACTGAGATAAATATGAAAATATTTTATGTGATCAAATGGCAAGTGCACCTTAAATAAAAAAAACTCCTTTTTGAAGTTGTTAGAAAACAAAGTAATACGCTTAGATATTTACTGTTAAAAAACTACATACACCAAGTTTTATACAGTATTTAAGAATGTGTGAAGTGAGAACTAATTTCATTTCAAGCGGAAAATAATGGTGAGAGATTGCAATCAGCTATAACCATAAATGTTTTGAACGTAAAAGTAGGTTCCAGTAATTAAAACATTTAATCTTAGTTTTCACATTCAATCAACGTTAGAGGAATTGATTCACAATCTGTTTTACACTTTACAGCTTCAGTTTAGCTTATCCGAGTATCTTGATGTGTTTGGACAATTTAGCGATAATTCTGCAAACGAATGTCGTTTGTTTAAGTAATAAGTCGCGCGGGTGTTGTATGAGGTGCAGTCACGACAACGGATGTGAGACACAGTCATTGAAACGCACGAAATGTTAAGATCGTGTACTTTTAATAATTATTTATAATCCCAGAATAAAAATCAAGGATTTTGTTTAGCTTCGGGTGTTAATCTTGCAGCTAAATATTGGAGAGAAGAAAATCTCTAATATTTAGCAGAAAATGGTATTGAAATCTTAAGCAGGGAAGACATTAAGGAGCTCGCAAAGTTGGCCACGTAACTGGGTTGAGGAGGTCATATAGACAGTCGCTCCTTGTAAAACACTGGTACTTAACGGCATCTGGTTAGACTGGAAGTCTGCTCAAACTAAGTTGGGAAAAGGCTAGGATGACGAGAAGACATTATCAGATAACTCATCAATTTTTTTTATAAGTAAAGTAAAGATCCCGCCTTATTATCTTGAACTAAATCGAATATTACTTATGTGAATAAAGAGATTGGTCAAGATACAACAGTAGGAAGTAAATAACTTTCTTGATATACGTGTAACAATTAATTACCGTTGTTACACTATCAAACATTAAGTAAGACTATAATTTTAATAATATATTATGATACATAAAATAAAGTATCGCAATAAGGAACCAGGTATTCACGTTATAAAATAAATGCGCAACGCAAGGAGCGACGGGTAAAAAGTAAAAAAAAAATACTGAGAACAGTGTGGAAGCAGGATAGCAACACGGCAGAGAGCGGCGTCTCTTTTACACAACTGCAATAATATGACTTCAAGATGTCGCAGTAGGACTCCTGCTTATAAATAAAGTTATAATACATGAAGTAGGTCAAGATTACAATATGTTTATGCAACTGTTACCTGAAGGGTGTAAAGTTCATAGCTAGTTCACAGATCACATTTTAATTTTATTTTACTCGCTAGTTACCAGTAACTCATTTTTCGTGATCCAGGCCATGACGCCATTGTAATGTTTATCTGACGTTTAATTTTAAAATGGTTGTTGGGTTGGGTAGCCCATCAAATCAGGACTAGGTCCGTGCTGGAGGGCGAGCTTATGTTCCACGCGCGCCTCAAAGGGACCCACCCATGGGCTGATGTCTTCCGGGCCCCTGGTATTATCCAAAAGGCTTACCTTACCGTGCCCTCAGTACACAAGAGGATATTTGTGTCATGCAGTTTCTGGCTACCGGAAATTTAAGACAAAACTAAAAATACGTTATATCTTTAGATTGGTAGAAAACAGTATAATGGATGGACAATTTCATTTTCATACAAGATAGATACACAACAGAAATTTTATTGTTTTAACAAAAACATCTTACTCATCATAGAGGATAATAAGCATAAATACTGCAAACGCAGTAGAATTTGAAAAAGGTACTCAACCATCACCAATATGGCAACATTTCTTCCATTATTGTCACTTTCGAAGACCATTACCAAGGCAATTCATCACTAGCCACCAAGATACATATGTTCCTCTTCCAGTCTACTAATTAATCTGTATAAAAACATCACCTATATCAATCAGACACCTTTTCCATCGGTTCGAGTTAACATTTTCTCTCTTTAGTCTGTTAAGCCGTGAAGACTGTATTCGCAGTATAATGAATGTTGAACATTAACGCGAACGATCGTGGTAGGGTTGCCAATGGAGAAACATGACGATTCCCATGGAGGAATATAGTAAAGTCCAAGTTTAGTAGAGTTCAGAATACAAAAGAACTAATTCAAACAAAATGAAGGTTTAAATAGTTTGGAAGTATTCAAATTCAAAAAATATATCAATAAATTATGATATTTCATAGCCGTTTAGTTTGTAGAAAGAGGGCAGTGTCCAGACTCTACTGACTAAACCTGAACCGCCGTGCAACGTCCCCCGCATTTTGGCCCGTCCGTGGCAATGCGTAGCAGTTGATCACGTATCATGACATTTTCATAGCCCTCCTATGTAACTAAAGATAGTCAAGAATGCGGTAATGGTACCTTTTCACGGTTACAATTATGAAAATTGTGAAAATAAAATTACCATCATTTTAAATCCGGAACTCTTTATCATTTACGATATCGGCAATCTTATTTTCAAATAACGGCTTGGAGTAAGAGCGCACGACGGCGCTACACCTCCCGATTAGTATCGGATGAATGCACATCACAACTGCTATTTAACGTAATTGCAGTATTAGTGGCTGCAATCGTGAAATAATACGTTTAAAGAAATATGTCTTCGAGTTATGAAATACACGAATACATATGTATGTGTAACTTACACTTTTGTGTGAGCACGGCAGTTGTTTGATGTGGATTTAAAATAGTTGAATTTATTTTTCAGCAAAAGTATGGCTTTATTGAAAATTAAAATATTATTTGAAGGATATATTTGGATACTTCATTGTATGTGTGTTGTAGGTGTACATCGCCTTTAAGCCTTAGCCCCGCCTTGCCGCACTCACTCGAATGTCATATACAATCGTAATGTGCAATAGAAAATACTCAAGTATTATGAACACAGGATATGACATTTCGTTTTGATTTATCACGAGACTTTAACCTGTCATCTCCATACATTCGAGCATTTTCTATAAGCACTAACGATTTTCTAATATTTCTTAAAATATCTTGAAGTGACGGTAACCCACTTGGGTTTTCCGTCCTTCTTAGATCTACAAATATTTTATTTATTTATAATAACAAACATAAACTTAAAATGCATTGAACTGACAATAACGAATTTCAGATCATTCACGATTGCGTGAGGAAAATGCGTTCTCCTAATTGGTGATTGTAGACATTCATTGTTTCTTACACATCATAATATGCAATACATTACAACACTAATTGACAGTTAATCTCATTTGCAATCCGTTATGCATTTGTTAAGTCAAATAATTAATTTATTAAGTAATGTTGTTACCGTATTTCGATGAATTTAACAATATACTTTCAATATGTTGTAAGAGCGATAGTCTTTACGCTGTAATTCAGAAATTCCAACGTGTTATGAAAGAGACGTTTGAAATAAAAAAAAAAGTTGAATTCAAATTTTGTAAACGTCGTTGTAATTTTCCTTGGTAACAAAAGGAGGTTAATTAACAAACTCCACAACCATCTTTCCAAATTTGAAATTGGTATATAAGGTCTGGACTATTGTCCTACCTGATTTAGGGTTGGTTTTATTAGACCCTTAGGCACTGGCCGGGAATCTGCAACATTCTTATCGAAAGACCAAGCACCGGAATCATAATATACCACAAATTCCGAAACCCAATTAACCCAAATGAGAAAACGCACCAAACAAGCAATATATACCCAGAAACTATTGAAGTAATGCGTGATTTGATGACACAGTTACCTTGACCGAGCGTAACCTCGTGTGAACTGCATTAGCATAAGAATCGACCAGAGAACGATACTCATCTCGTTCACATGTCTGTGTCTCGCGGGTCTATATTATTATGTTGATAGTTCAACTCGTCTTTGCACGCGGGGATATGTGTGCGTGCAATTGACAGCGATTGTTTATTCTGGAAGAATTACTTTGTGTGACAGTCCAAACGCTGATGGCGACGCTGTGTTAGGAATGCTGATCGGCAGAGACATGAAGCTTAGTCATGATGAGCAATCTAAAGGAAAAGGAGGTGGAATGGAACAGTGACATACAAATGAAAGCTGTATAGTATACAACGTTGTATATTCACACGGGTTACCCATACGGCGCCACGCGCAATCATGAGTTGAATTAATACATAACACTTTTATTCAAACATTGTCATCATGACGCACACTTATTCCAAAACTGTCACTATCCAAAATTTCGTAATATCGAGATAATAACGCCATCAGTTGATCAATTTCTAACTAAAAAGAGCCGCATTGACACTTTCTTAAAAATGCCAAAAACTACTGCTAGATGGCAGTAGTCTCTTTTGCCACTAAACAAAATTCCCCACCCCGCGCAGTGCTAGACTGACGCTTAACACGAAAACACGTGTCGCCCGTACCAGAATAGACCGTTGTTGAGCGACAAACCGACACTTTGGTCATTAAGTCAGTTTTTCGGTGCCATCATTGGTAAGTAGTTATTTTTTTCTTACTCCAAAGTGACATTTTTTGTTTGGTTCACATTTTGCATTACGGTGACTTTGTATTTAAGTTAGTGGTTTGATACTAAAGTGACACTTTTTGTTTAGTGTCAATTTAGCCATAAAATGGTAAATTTTAATCGAGTTGTTTTTAAAGAAGGACCGTCATTTTACGAATAATGTCATTTTTGCGTTTAATTGATTTTGCCAAAGAATAAATGGACCCTAATTAATTACAAAAGTGTCACTTTTGCGATCATAGTGATAACATGAACTTACGACCTTTATGATTATAATAACCCTTTTATGATAATAATAGGTATATTTTTTTTAATAAATCAATTTGCATACGTAATCTTTTTTTTTTGATAGTGATGTAGTGTTTCTATTATTTTAGGTTTTTTTAAAATGCATCGAAGAGACAAATTGTTGAAACTCGCTCTGGATCTTCAGGCAGAAAATAGCGCAGAACCATCGACCTCGCAGAAATCTCGCAGGGTAAGCTGCTCATCTTCTCAGAGTTCATCTTCCTCGAGCAGTTCTTCGTCTTCAAGTAGCGCTGCTTCTACAATTGGCTCCTATGTTTCGGGGTCAATAAAATCTTCAGATAACATTTACCGTCCCATCGCCAATTCACTATTACAAAGAAAAGTATTTGAATCTTTGCCAAGCACATCTAATCTACAAAAACATGTAACTAATCAAACTGAATTACCAAGACAAAGATCATTAAGCACCGGTTCTAGGTCTTCTACCCTTTCTTCAAGAGCAGGTGATTTTTCACCTGACGATAATGATTCTGATTATAACCCTGTCCCTGATAGAATTATCGATGAAAGCTCTGACAACGAGCAAGAAAATTTAATAATATTACCACCAAAGAAAAAACGGAAGGGTATTATAAATTCTAAAAAGCTAATAGCTAAACAATTACGTAATTCAGGCAAAGAATACGTTTCTTTATCAAAATCAAAAAAAAATGTGCCCCAGAGAAGCATGGGACCGCCTTGTTCAGAACGATGTCGTTTGAAATGTTTCGATAAAATTAATGATGGTGACAGAACGATTATTTTTGGTTTATATTGGGCAATGGGTTGTGTTACTCGACAACGGGATTTTATCAGTAAGAACTTGACTGTTATTAAACCAAAGTATAGTTACAAAAAAGAAAATAGCAATCGTAAACCAAAGCATGGTTTCCACCTAACAGTAAATGGTAAACAAATACGGGTGTGCAAAATATTCTTCAAAAACACTCTGGGGATTAATGATAGACCTATCAGAACTGTCTTAGAGAAGTTGTGTGATAGCGGAATGGTAGAATCTGACAAAAGAGGCAAACACGGAAATCAAGTAAAAGTTGTTGATGAAGTGATACAGGGTATAAAAAGTCATATTGACTCCATTCCTCGTATAGAAAGCCACTACTTAAGAAAACAGACTAGTAGAGAGTACATCGACGGAGGTAAAAGTTTATCTGATTTGTATAGAGATTATAGAAAACTCTGTGAAGAAGAAGGAAAGCCAGCTGGCGAAATACACACTTATCGTAAGATATTTCACAAAGATTACAATATCAGCTTTTTTATTCCAAAAAAAGACATGTGCGAGTTTTGTACATCTTACGAAAATATGAGTCAAATAGAAAAAGAAACTAACGAGTTGAAGTATCTAGAACATCACACAGAAAAAGAACTAAGTCGAATTGAGAAAAATGAAGACAAACAAAAGGGGCAAAAAAGTTACGTGGTTGCATGTTATGATTTACAGGCGGTTTTACCGCTTCCTATGGGTAAGACCTCAAGTTTCTACTACAAATCAAAGTTAAATGTATGTAACTTTACGATTTGTGAACTTAACAAAGACAACAGTTATTGTTATGTTTGGAGTGAAGTAGATGCTTTGAGAGGAGCCAATGAAATTGGCTCATGCGTCTTAAAGTTTATTACAGAAAAATGTCAAACAGTCGATGACCCGAATTTGGAAATTATATTTTATTCTGACAATTGTTGTGGTCAACAGAAAAATCAATTTATGTTTAGCTTGTACATGTATGCTTTAGCTAATTTGTCAATTAAGAGCATTACCCATAAATTTTTAATATCGGGCCACACTCAAAATGAAAATGATAACGTTCATTCTGTAATAGAAAAATCTGTTAAAAAATTTCTTAAATCATCTCCAATTTTCGTTCCTGACCAGTACATTACTTTAATACAGACGGCTAGAAAACGAGGTAATGCATACAATGTCAACGCTATGTCATATTCCGATTTTTATAATTTAAAAGATTTTGTTCAGCAATGTGGCATTAAGTTTAATAAAAATACTGATGGAGATGCAGTTAGACTATCTGAAATTAAAATAATAAAATTTGTCAAAGAAGATAACGGAGCAATAAAAATATTTTATAAGACTTCGTTTACAGAAGATCATTTTTATGAGATTGAACAATGTAGACAAACACGGTCTAGGCGCACAATTAACTGTGTCGGGTTTCCTTTGAAACAACTGAATAATGCAAAACTGGAACTAACTTCCAGAAAAAAGAATGACTTAAGATCATTAATTGACAGTAATTTAATACCACGCTATTATGCTGAATCGTTTTACCGAAATATTTTGTGATTATTTTTTCTTTTTTATATTAACTTACAGTAAGACATCCTGTTTTATTGTGCAAAAGCGAGAGATGCAAGTCTGATTATGTGAATTAAGATTAGCCGAGAGAGGCAAGTGTGATTATGTGAATTAAGATTAGCCGCGAGATGCAAGCATGATAAATATTTTTTGTAAGACATTTTATGTGATATAAGAGTATCAGTAGCGCGAAGCTTAAGTATTGTTTTCTTCCCCTTCTGAAATCAAAGACTGATTAAAATGTAGAACAGAAGTTACCTCATAGAGAGTTTAGACTGATTGTTTAATAACAGATACCTAATTATTATTTAGATGTTTCCTTTTGAGATTATTTTTGTTTCTTAAATAAAAGAATGTTATTAAAATTTATTTTAATTATTTAACAGACAGTTAATAATTATTTCGTTTCTTTTTAATAAATATTTTATGTAGACGTACATTTGTTTTATTGATCCTATGACAATAACTGTTGCATAGTCTGCAGCGTCAAATTTTTTTACGCGAAAATATTTTAGATTTCATTAAAAGTACTTTAAGTAATTAGTATAGATTAAAATTTCGTAGTTATTAAACCTTTAAAAATTGAATTCCCATTCAAAAGTCGGAGTAAAACGACATTTTGAGATAAAAAAATAAAAATGTGAAAGTAAAACTGACACTATAACACAAATAAGGTAAAAACAATATTTTTCTATTCAAATTTTTTAGTTATTTTCCTCTTAAATATGAGATGTAATATCATGCTTTAATATCCTTGTCATCGAATAACGAAATTGTTCATCTTTTCTTTTCAGTGTACAAATTTCTTTAAAGAAAATTGTTTTTTTGCTCTCCTCACAAATGAGGATTTTTGTTTAGTGTCAGTATAGGTTTAAACGTGCGATGAATCATTATTTTAAATTGGTTTGATATGTCTTGTTAGGAGAAGATTACACGCTTTAATGTTTGTTAGGAATCGATCCTTTTATAAACACTTGGTTACAGAAATGAGGCTGTAATTACAAGAGTACATGATGTAGTCGATGTATAGTGCTTTAAAAGGAGTCAAGTACGTGTTAATGGCAGGGGAGAAAGTAGAAAGAATAGGGGTAATGAATAGATTAAAGCTATGTGCTTTAATCTATTCGTGGTGCGCATGGAAGGTATTTTCTCTTTTATTTTTCCAAGTATTGAACATATTTCTCCCAGTATAGCATCTACAGCTAATGGACAAGGTATTAAAGAGGTTAAAACCATATAAATAACATATATTGCAATCAAAAAATGCATTGTAAAACGAAAGGCATCGCTATTTATAACTCCGTCCATTGTCCAATAATTTCAGTGAAATCGTCAATAACTCTCAGAGTAATAAAATTAAAAGGTATTCCGGTAATGCGGCACGTGCTCGCTCGTTGTCTGGCACAAAAAAAGGTCTTATCACCTTTGGTCGAACGTGCTGCGATGCCCGATTATATCTGATTGGAAACGGGGGCAAGTGAAGCACGCATGTACGTGACGAAGCTGTAAGAAAGTCTCTTGAGATGATGAGGTAATGTCTATGGGGAATGCGTAGGAAATGCATGCCTGTACTGGCGGTAAGGGAGTGAGGAGTTGTGAAGCTAAAACAATTGCCGGAAGGACAATGTTTGGATGGTAAACAGACGAGAAAAATATATTATTATATAGTTTTTTCACTATGCCAATGTTTGCAAGATGATGAAAAGAAGACTTAAGCCATTCCAACCATTCATGAGAATTTTGATTTACATTAGTACCTAGAATTCAGTTCAACTACAACACGAGTCAATCAAAACCCAAGGTGAATTCTACAGCCAAATCGTAATTCGAATTTTAAGGTGCAATTAAAAAGTACAATCAATGGTTTATTAACTCAACATCCGGTTGTTTGGTCGTAACAAACGTGCGGATAATGCAATTAGCTGCAGTGTTGCCGCGCAAAAAATGCCTCTATTCGAAACCTCGTGGGATCGCTGCGGAAGTCGATGCCTTATGGTAGTCACATAACAATAACATCGTGACATTGGCAACGTCTTTATTCCGTAGTATTAAGATTGATTTTTGTGAAACGATGTTAATTGTTACCAATATCGTCGACGGAACAGAGATCGGAGAAAATGTTAATCTTCTTGACCTCTTTTGGAAAATGGAATAAGTATCTTGCAACCACATTAGCTCTGAGTATACACATGTGTGAAGCTTGTGAACAATGCAGAACCTAATATAATGAATGCAAACATAACTGTTGTGTGTATTATGTTTTATGACCGAACCGTTGGTTTAATTTGGGTAGTGGTTGGTGAGTGGGAAGATAGTAACTGAACCATATTTTTGACGAGGTTCAGGTTATGAGAGACCATCTTGACTGGTCTGTTCTAGCAGTTCTGTTCTAGTCTAGCGGTTGGTGGTGCTGACTGCTACACAGAAAAAAGTTGGTTCGATTCTTACCCAGGACAAATGTTTGTGTGATGAGCACGATCATATGTTCTGTTTGGGTGTAATTCATCTATCCGTAATATGTATTACGAAAGAAGTATAATTATCAGTTTTGCTTATTTTGAGGCAAGACGCCGTTGTGTGTGAAAGTTGTAAAAAAAACATACATTATGGGCCCAATTCATACTCCTTTGTACAAATAAGGAAGTCTTCTCGCAGCAGTTGGAGAAATTAAAATAACTTATACTTGAAGTATTTTCGTATTCTGTTTCAAACCACAAGAACATACATTTGTATTTCAAACAGTTATCACCTTGGTTAGTCATCTAGACAGATTTTCCATTTGCTTCAGTAATATAAATGAGAAAGTTAATGTGTTTACGTCTTGCACTCAATTACAATTTAGCTCGTAAAGGCTGAGCTAATTTATAGCGAGTAGTTAAATGAATATATGTATATTGAAAAGATTGAATCTCGGTTGTGTTATTCTCTTTAGACATTTGTGGTCAATTTGATTTAAATGTTGACATTTTAATTGGAAATGGATTGATTCGTATCAAGATATTTATAATATAATACTGCTGGCAGCAGTAGTATAAAATAATATAGTATACCTACCTTAAAAATGGTGCCATTCTTTAACTAAATCTAGAAATAATTGAGACCTGCATTAAATAACTTTGTTCAGCTATTTGCAGGTCATTGGCCTGTGTATATTATTTGCTAGTCTTCAGTTTTTTTTGTGAATATGATGAATATTATGCATGTATGTTTAAGTTTCATAGAGGATGTAGAAAATATGATAATTGTTAAGTTGATCGTTTTAAAAGAGTTATAATAAGTGTTCCTCTGTAAGCATTTAATACTGAAATTGAGAATTTAAAAGTATTTTTTTTTATTTCAAATTGTGTTGACACATTAACAAAAAAAGTCTTCAAGAATAAAAAAAAGTGTTACTAGTGTAAAGAGGAAACGTGTTTGTAATCCCGATCTGAAGAAAACCCCTGTAAAAAACAGAAGTAATCTGTCACCAGACACTAATAAACATTATATTGATCTGTTTTTGTGAACAATAACGTTGATTCAGTAACACTTTTGTAATCACATAATAATTTGTATTGACTATTGTAACGTGGAATGCTAGCATTCGGTAAAAACTATTGCGGTACATACATGTTCTGCTTTTTGTTGTAAAACTTAGGCGTGATTATTTAATTGCACGTATATTGACAGCACAATATTTGTTATAATTAGTAATGCGCCTTAAGAAATACAGATTTTGTCATTTTTATAGCAACTTTCGTAGTGAAGGTTCATATTTATATGCACCGGTTACTTGCGCGTTTTTATCGGGATTGCCCGACTAGTTTCGAATCCAACTGAAGTCCTTAATCATGAACTGACGTGGAAACGGAGGCATGATTTGAAGAGCGAGATATCAATAAGATTTTGATGAAGTTATTTAAGGCACTTTGAATTACCGGTTATTTCTATTTAGCCATTAAATTGGAAGTCGCTCGATCTGTTTTCGGAATTTATTAAATTAAGTTATTAAGTTTGGATTTCCCCTGTACCTATTCTCTAGCTCTGGTTTTTCCAGAAAGCTTTTGGTAATTATCAATGTGGTTATGATTCAGCTAAATAATGCACCTAAATTTGTAATTAATTAGTCACATCTGCGGTCGTATGGATCCATAGTTATTTTCTTCTTTTAAGATCGCTTTTTTTGTACCGACTGTGACTCATGCTGGCAATAATGTAATATTAAATAACCTTTTCTGGGGCACGTTTGAAGTCAAAGAAACCCCCTCCTGCGTGTCTAATAAAGACTTGTAATATTTAAAATTCATTGCTTACACAAATAAAATAATTACTTCAGACATTTCCATAAGAAGTTCGGAATGTTTATAATGAAGTGGACATATTTATGCTCCAGATTTTAATGTACTGACAATAGTTAAATTCGTCTCGCAGTGGGAAAGACGAAAGGTTAACAATTCCGTTATGTTACGGTTAGCGTTGATGTTTGGAGCAGGGGTCTGCAACACTTTGTATTGCAGTTACCGTCTTGTGATTTTGATAAAGTTGTCAAAAAAAGAAGCAAGATAAAAAAATCTTTTAACGCTCTTAATCTTTAACGGTTCGACCGTTTTTTTGAAAAAAAAATAAGTAGTTTTGCAAAAAAACGGCTTACACATAATTCATCTTTAATGCAAAACAAACTTAATAGCACCATCCGGTCCGAAGCTAAGATGTCACAGACAGACTGACTTTTTGCGTGGGAAAAGGGTTAAAAGCAAAGTGAAAATAAAGAATGTCTTGATGTGGTAACTCTGATTTTTGCTATTCCCGGTAATATAACATCATTTCCTTCAAAACTCATTTAATAAAAAAATCAATGCAAGAGAAACTTCAGATGAAACTATGAAATCTATAGGTGTATCAAATTACGCGGGTCATCGAAAATGTTAAAGACACCTGGCGAAGACACGTCGCCGTCATTTGAGTGTCCACATTGTTTTGATTAGCCCAGTTTGTGTTAGCCGGGCTAGCTGTAAACTGTAATTACTGGATACTTGTGTTCTTATTGTGCTCACAGAAACGTGTTAGACACTACAATTATAGTTAAGTCTGTGATTTTCATGTGCTTATACTATGTGTATCGGTGTTAAAAGCTTGGGATACAATATGTACAAAAAAGTTGCTTGTCGTAATTGTGCAGGATGTATACTCTAGTACTCTACCTATTCGGTAGCCGAATAATAAGGTTAGGTGAAATAGGTTGTTTAATTCTAAGCTTATTTTTTATTTACGCCTTTCGTTCTTCTACTTACTTTAACAAGGAATAAACTTTAGATGTCACTTCCTACGAGAATATTGTGGCTTGGTCATCTTCGATTTTAAGCGATTGCATAAAGAATGTGAAGATGATGATACATGTAGTTTTATAAGAAGGCAGTCCTCAAATACTTCAGTATGAACGAGTTTTGGATATCTCGCAAGACATGAGTAATGTATATCAATAGTTAAATGTTAATAAGTTTTTTTTTCTTACGCAGTATTCCGAGATCTCCTGTATTTTGTTTGGAGGATTTCTCCCGTGGTGTGCAATCAAGTGACCATGAAATTAACTTTACTAAGTAAAACCCATTTAAGCCAAAAAGGAATTAAACAAAAGACGTCGGCAGGTGACCCTCGATACTCAAGCCGCGGCGTATTCAACCGTTAAGGCTATTTACCGAACGATTAGACACAGAGGTTTTAATGTAACCGGACAATTAATGCAGAAACTTCGTTAGGAATGCTGGTTAGGCCGAGATGGCAACGTTAAAGTACTTGGTAGAAGTCAAAGATCATTGGCCGAGCTTTATTGAGAAAAACAATGGTGTTGGATGACCGCATACTCTACAAGAACTACAACTACGTTAAGTTTTTAATTAATCAGAATTAGATTTAGTTGTTAAAAGTCTCCATGTATTAGAAACCAGAATAAAGAGACATCCTACTACTATTATAAAGGCGAAAGTTTGTAAGTATGGATGTATGGATGTTTGTTACTCTTTCACGTAAAAACTACTGAATGGATTTGAATGAAACTTTACCACAATATAGCTTATACATCAGAATAACGCATAGGCTACAATTTTTGAGGTTTCTAATGTGAGGTCGTAAAAAAACACATTTTTTGCGCTTACATTGCAAACGCTGACTGAATCCTACAAGATAGATAGAAGGCAGATAGATAGATAGAAGGCAGGTATAAATTATAACTTATATCTTCTAACCACGCGGACGAAGTCGCGGGCAACAGCTAGTAAAATATAAATTACCAAGTAAGTATAGCTTTTAAACTTTCATTTGACCAATGCCTTCATGAGATGAAGTACAAACGAGAACTGGATAAGCCAGGGTAATCAACTGATGACCGTTTATAAAAAAATTCTATTGGTATATGAAGTGAAAACGCGTTAAACAATAATATACCTCGATGAAAGGCCCGCATACAAGTAGAATTTAAATTAGAATTGAAATGTCTAAACAAAGGTAAAACATTCGTTATTTACTATGTTAAAGGGACACAGTTCTACATGTATTTTAATATGAGCACCCTGGTTTCCAAATATCCTATCTCACTACTCTCAAAAGGAATGTCAAAACTAACTTTGTCTTCTTAATATCTCATTCTCTTTCTAGTTTCTATAACTGTTTTAAATATACATTTTCCCCAGAAGTGAACGAACGGTCAAGATAGCGGACAAAACTAGTTTACGCAAACGCTACAATTATTCAAGTTCAGTAATCAACGGCACACAATTTGAGTTATGTAGAGTGCAACTAGTTCACCGGCGACTAGTTTATTAACAGTTGTCCACTCGACCGGCGACCAGTTTATTAACAGTTTGCGACAATAACGTCTGTAAGACTACACATGTATGTAATTTCACGCTGAATTGATCGTTTACGACCGGCCTCGGTACAGCAATAAATGTATGAAGTATTGGTTTGTTGTTTATTGATGATATCTGTCTAGTTGTGATTGTAGATGTTGTGTTATACGTTTATTGAGGAAAACGAAGAATGGATCATGTTTATTCCTGGTCGCAGTTAGGCAAAAAAAATGTACTTACAAATCTAGCTTTTCAATTAAATGGTACAGAACAATTTTGAATTGACATGACTTATTGACTGACAATGCTTTCTGTGACACTTTTGCATGCTGTATCCTCTTATTTGTTGGATACTTTTTTAAATATGATATTTAAATTAATCGAACTCTTATCTGCATCTGATTATGCTTCAAATAACTTTGAATAACATTATACAACGACCACAGTCAAGTTTAATGTGAAAACCAGTTACGGAATTAAGGATTTCTCATATTCAATAACATTGGCATTTACTTTATATTGGTGAATGTTAGCTTTCTCTCTTTTACATTTTAAATGCATTGGTAAAATTGAATATTCATTTAAATACTAAATATGCGCATTGCATGTAATTTCTTTCGTTACGTCTATAGTAAGAAATACTTAATTAACCATCACACATTTTTATGGCTAATGTGAGTTATTAGTGTTAAACTTTAATTGTTCATAAAAAAATAATAAGAAAGCTCTCTCTTTGTCAGGTTTATTTTAAATGTGTGTGGGTAAAATACATATACTTCCTACGTTTATTTAATAATTGCGACACACACTAATGAAACGTGAATTGGCGCCAAATTCTACGCAACTGTCAAAAAACATACAGCCCGTGTTTGTTCGAAAGTTGAAAGGGGAACGCGCGCCACGCTCCATCAGGCACAGACGCAGAGCACACGACTACAAACTACGCGAGTCACAAGAACAGCTGAGCTTAGCACCGCGGCCTCGGTGAGAGCCACCTTGATGCGACCGAAGAAAGCGCCGAACGAGATGCAATTAAACGGAATACGAATAAACGATAAGGTGAAATCGCGAAGCTCAACCTCATTGCTGATGTGCATAGACAATATAGATAAAGGCAACGACAAACGTGATCGGCGATTGTTATTTATAAATCGAATTTTAAATAATGGTATTTGAGGTTGCATTGACTTTAGGAGCTAGTTCCTTATTCAATTTAAAAAAACATATCTATATATCCGTTAGCTGTTATTGTTTTACGAATAGTAGATTTCGATTTCGTGGTTTAGTAATCAAATTCAATAACAGCGATTTTATTTTCTTGCTTTCGTCGCGGTTTAATTGCATCAAATTATGTTATTAACTACGAAACAAACCTTGGTACAATATAGCTTATGTTGCTGAAATGTTAATGAACTATAAATCACAGAAACGTGTTTTTTTAATACTTAATAACATATTTCTGATTATAATATGAGGATTCGAGGGGTCATTCTGTAAAGATATATAATTTTATAGTTAAATTTGAATAAAAGTCAATTACTTTTAACTTAATTTAATGCATTAGAACAGATTTTAACGATAAATACATCGATCCAATTTAAAAGCCAAAATCTGGCAATTTAAAATCGGAAACCAATTTACTTTTAAATGTCCGAGAGTGTTCCAAATTCAAAACAAGTAAGTAGCCATATTAGTTCAATGGCAGTCCGTAAAGGAAAAACATTTACATGCAATATTATGATATCACAACGATGCCATATTATTCATATGGTATACAATTGAGTAACGTGACCTAACCCAATGTCAAAACAAGGCAGGGGCCTAATTATTACCCAAACCCATCACTTGTTTATTAAACATTCAAAACGCATACAATGTCAGCTGGTTACGCAAAGGTCGTCTATAAAAAGATTCGGTGCAAACTTGTCTTTAAAAAAAGAACATTGACTATGGAATTAGATATTCGGATAAGACGTCGATACTTTTTAGTTTGTCAAAGTAAAAAGATCATTTTGATATCAGAGAATAATTTGTTAATGTCATCAAAAAATATGCATGTGAATAATTTACTTAATCTACTTAACTTTTCTTTACATTTCGAACATAAATTACCACCTACTTTGACAGTTTTATTTTTCATTTGATGTAATTCTTACTGTAGCTTTGAGACTTTAGTCCAATTCTTTTTTAAAACGACTGACTGACAATACTGGCCAGAAAAGGACACTCTATCCTCCAATAAAGTCGAAAGAAGAAAATATATTCTCGAAAGTGCAACAACAACATTATAGGTACCTAATTATTTTGAATCTAGATCAGTAGTGAGTGGGATAACGGTTTGAGTTGCATTCCTTGCTATAAGTTATAACGGACAGCTTTAGCCACTCGTGAGATTGCTCTGAGTCTGCACAATATCTGTGTTACATTGTATGGAATTACTGTTGTTAATATGAGTTATATTATGGTCGTAATAAACATAATTTATTTTTCTTGAATTAGAGAAATTGTTGACAACCCCTGACATAAAGTCGTAAATCGTGACAGTAAGTTGGTGAAGAATTTATTACTTGTGTCGTTAGGGTTCATAAAATTTGATGTCACATGCACAAAGACACCCAAATCCGAACAAGAATTCGTAGATCACACAAATTCTTGTCCTACCGGGGATCGAACGCGCGATACGCGACCTCTACCATTCGGCTATCCGTGTAGACTTCGGATAAAGTTCCAGTTCCAGTGCTACGTTTCATAAAATCAGGAACACTGAATACTTCAACATATTTCGCAAACATTTATTTTACTATCATAAAACTCCTTACTCACACTCAACTTTATCTTGCTCACCGACTTGAAAATCAAGCCGCAACGATCACTCCAAACATTGTCCAAAAACAATCTCACAATACCTTATAATAATCTTTACAATACGCGTCAGTTCGCAATAGTTCATGAGATAAAAATTACAATGGCAATACTGTGTGTTTTGCTTTATTTTGTTTAAACATTATCAACAATGGTGTTTGTGACAATCAGTAGCCGTGATCGGGTGTCGGTAGTCCGTTTGTAAACATAAGCCTTCTTGGTATACTTATGTCTTGCTTGGATTCATTCGTGGTACAGGGTGTACTGAGACCTTGTACCACGAACGTGATTTCGATTCGAGGAATATAAGTTATTGACATTTAGGTACTTGGACTAGGGAATGCAGTTGAAATGCAGCCAATTCCATTTTGAATTTTGTTATACACTTAGTATCATTCAAAAGGTTAGGTGTTTTTAGAACTGGCTATAACAAACATAAGCGATAGATTTGTTTTTGACAAAAAAAGACCTTCAAAATTTTAAAATTCATTTATATATTTTAAAACATCATTCATCAAATTAAATTACTCCGTCACGTAGCGCGCTCGGCACATTTTCATGAAGAATCATAAAAGTTTTTATTCGATTCGATCTCCTACGGAGAGCTATAATCATTCAACGGCATCCTCATCGAATCACGTTCGTATAAAATTACAAATTGTGACACCGCTTCAAAATCGCATTAATTGCGTGAAGTGTCACACCGGTTAAATAAATACCGTTTCGGTTTTTGTTACACTTTTTAGTGATCGTCAGAATTATCGTTAGCCGAAAATGCAGTTATTAACTGTTTTTACACTGCAAATGACATAAGTTGCACTTAAACAAACGGAGTGAAATAGCCCGCCTAGTTTTTTTATACTTTTTTCTGAAAAAATGATGGTAAATCTCTACACAAAAAAAGGATTGAAATATCTAGTCACGCTGTGTTTTTATTTAAAAAGCTCATGGTCTTTGGAATACCAATGAATTATTGAGTAGTCGGAATCTCTGCAAACAAACTAAAACATATTCTTCTAAAATTGCTCGCAATCTAATCTGGGAAAGCAAAATATTCATAATTGTTAATAATATGATGATAAAGTATCAATCGATAAGCGAGCAATGTCTGCATTTCTAGAAATTCACCGATTTCTAGAATCAAATTACCTTTTAAAATCTAGTACCTAATGTTCGAAAAGAGAAATAAAATTGTAATTCGTAAATTATAATGTAGTCGAGGCGAAAGCGAACGGGGATCGGTTTGGCATCGACACTAATCCACATTGGATCGTTGTTCTGATAAAAATGTAAAACAATGGCGTCCGTTCCGTTCGCCGGCGCTTGCGCAGCTTACGTTGCGCGTGCTAGGAAACTATCCTGCGTTGTGAAACTGACGCTATAAATAATATTAATTGTAGGTATTTAAAAACAAAAAAGGTTTTAAAGAATTAGAGATACAAATCTCCAGAAATCCTTGGTTTTGTTGCGTAGTCTACAGTAGTGTTAAGTAGAATTGTTGTAAACGTTTAGCGTAATGGACGAGTACATGTTGAGGTCCGATGAACAGTTAACAATCTGAACAATAACTTTATGTCTTACAAGGTGATCTGGATTCTCGGCATCCTTTGACTAGAATAATGTGCTACCGTTACATTTTTCACACACACATCGTTCCACATTAAAGCACGTGATTATACTTTTTTTTAATTCGTTCTTTATTTAAATTTTATTTGACTTTGTTGCAGCTGAACATTTTTTACCAGTACTTGGAATAACTGTGAGTTTATACTCGACTTAGGATGTAAGTTCTAACCGTTTTCATGGAATGTGGCCTTGCTTTTCATCAGCATACTTGAACGAAATTCTCTAAATATTAATGACAAAACGAATCCCAATGATTGAATGTGGATGTTTTTTTTTTAAATAGTCATGATTTTGCAAACTCAACCTATCAATGATGACCTGCGCAGGATGGCTGGCAGGAGCTGGATGCGAGCAGCCGAAGATAGATCTCGATGGCGTGCAATTGGGGAAGCCTATGTCCAGCAGTGGACGAATATGGGCTGATCATTTTCATGATAATGAACCTATCAAGATCTCCTCATCAAGACCTAAGTAACTCCTGAATAACCTTCTGATTTCTAAATAAAATCACGTATCAATAAACCTCATCCACATTGCAACACTCGTCCATAACCTCGCTATAATATTGACGGTCATTGTACAAAACTAAAGTGGAGTAACTGTAACTTTAATAAATGATATTGAATTACTTAACCGGTTTTATGGGCCATTGTTAGTAATTCGGTTACAAACGTGTGAAAATTTGTTACGACCGAGGCAATGCCAGGCATGCCACAGAACGGACTTGAGCTGAAGAATTCTAACGCGAATGAATTGATGGATCGAATGGGAATGTTGTTGAACTGATGGGGTATAGTGTACTATGGTATAATGTGAAAGATAGAATAAACGGTAATGTGTTACGAAATAATAGAAGTGAATACTAAAGAGAAGAATACAGTAAGCTGCAAATTTTGGATTTATTTTTCAATTGCTAAAAGAAGAAAGGGAGAGAAAGAGATTTGAGAATGATTTTTCGGGGCGTATTCTTTCTGCACCTGGAGATCGGCTACAGTTGCGAAAACATTAAAAAAAGGATAAAAATTACGTGTTTTTGGGATAAAAGACAAAATATAAGTCTCTGTAAGAAACCATCAAATATACCCAAAACAAAGTGCTAGCCAAGCTTGTAATGCGCGCACATTTCTCTATTTAAGACTCAGTTCAAGGTTGCAACAATAACAATTAATTACCGTTATTTTAATTGAATTCTAGATTTTATAACCTTCATCATTATTTTAAGCGTTCTCTCTAGTTAGTCTGGACGCAGACTTTAACTGCTTCACCGGAGTGCACGGCGAACCTCAATTATCTACCCATTTAAAACAATTGCAATTTACAATTCAACATCGATTTAGAACTCCACTGTGCAACAGTTGTTGATTGTACCTATGAAATACTGGATCGAAATTATGTAACTAGAGACTTCGTCCATTCGTCCTATCTTTTTGAGATATAACAAACTGTGAGAAACATATTATTTGGCGCCATTTGCTCCCGCTATTCATTCCTCTCGCTTATATGTAAATTGCTTCGGATACAGAACGCGATAGCAATTGAGACAATCATTTAGTTTCCTTGACTAAGTTAAGTGGTATCATTATAGACACTTTATTTACTGTTGCTGTACATTTATCTGCATACATCTGTCTCCTTTCCATTTATTGCTACTAAGTCTACTAACATATTATTTTAAACTGCATCACAAATGGCAGAAGTCTATTTAACAAAACAGGTGATAGGAGCTACTGTCACGAGACATTCGGTGTGGAAAAATAAATTAAATACTAAATCTAAATGCACGGATAGCCGAGTGGTTGAGGTCACCAAGTCAAACCTGCTATGCGCCATGCTTCAAATATTCGATGTCCACGTAGAAAAAGCGTTTGTTTGATCCACGGATGCCTGGGTCATACGTTGCAGATGGAGAAGTGATATAATAGAAGAAAGAGTTATAAAGACGTTTTACCAAACAGGTGATGTTATTACAGTTATCATTATACTAAATAAACATCAGCAATTTCGTTATAACTCTTAGAGCACACAATTGTAAAAGACACGTTACATTTAACCGCAAAGCTACATAATAAGTTCATTCTGTTGACTCTTATACTTGTATCGTATACCAAGTCAGCCTTGTCTCATATCATCCAGGCTAGTCATAAATCAGTGGCTAACACCAACCACATAATAACGAGCATATAAAAACGTCCCGACCACACATTACGACTAGATATCTCACGTTTTCTTTCAATCAGCCATCAAAGATTAGTATTGTAGAAAGTTTAGCTACATTATATTTTATTAGGTATAATAGTGTAGTTATATGTATTGGGGATGCGGTTCTTGACTAAACGTTTGTGAGCCGGATTTGAATGTTGCATATCATGTAAAATTACTGGTGTATCTATATCGCGCAAGTTTCTAAGTAGTTTTCTTCAGTTATTGTTAGCTTTCTTATTTATAGTCGAAATAGCTTAATCAGAAATGAGTTCTATCATTTAATGAAACCACAGTACTTATTGTAATATTCGTCTGCTTATCGATCTCATATTGTGAGAACTGATAGGATGATACTGAGAAGTGAAAAAAGCATTCCATAGAAGTATTAAATGTAGGTGGGTGAGCAAGTGGTGGTGGCTAACCAACATAAATTAACGATAACGTCAAGTCACGTGACTTATCTAAACAAAATGTCAGTTCCACTCATTTGAGGGCGTTATTAACGGTAACATTTGCAAGAACACCACTAAGTTAACGTGGCTGTTCAGTTAGTTATTATGAACATTTAATTCTTCGACCGAGAATGAATGAAATGTTACATTCAAACACCGGTTCCTAAAACCAGTAGACGAATTAATATTCTATATGGACGTTTGTTTACGTTTTATAATTGTCTAATGATCCGTATAACTGGTTCCGTTTTCACAAAACATCGAATAATGTATTAGAGAGTCGTGCCGGATGTGATGAGGACCCTCTTTCCGTTTTTGGTTACTGTTGAATATCGATTTGATTTTGATGGTATTTAATATGTATTTATGAATTTCTAGCTTGTCAGTAATGTAGGACATGTATTGTAATGTGAATCATTAATGTTCATTTTTATTTCTTAATTTAAACTACACGTAGTAGAAATATTGGAAACTGATACATTGGGTCTCATCATAAACCTCTCTTCTACTTTTAACTATCCTATTTGGGTACCTACATATGGCCGAGAGGTAAAGGTCGCCACGCGAAACGCACTGACCGCGGGTTCGATCCCCGCGTAGTGTGATCCTCTAATATTTGTTCTGAATCGGAGTGTCTTAGTGCATGTGGCTTGCGACTTGAATGTTTATGGCGCTAGGACACAGGGATAATTCTCCTTAGTAAGCAAGACGTGAAAATGTAAATGCGTATCGCGAAACATTTGGCTAGATTTTCTATAAACCATGATTTTTGCATACAAGTCACAATCAACTTAATTAATCTATCAATTTTCAGCCTTCATCTCCCATAAATAAATTTAACTGTTTAAGCTTAACTCGAAGGCTGTAACAGATATTAAACACACACACACGCCCACACCAGCATAACTAGCTGATTAGGTCATGCAAACATTTGTAAGACCTAGTGTTCAAATCTATGAGGTAATTAAATACACAAGGCTTTCGTATGATAAAGCATCTGATATTTATGAGCATAAAACTGGGATAGGAGATTACAAGAAAGAGATAGCAGGAGTGGATGGATTTATTGCAAAATTATTGCTTAAAGGGAATAGGCCCATTGTAATCTATTGGTTAGATAAAGCTGATGATAAGGAGGATAATGTGGATCATGGAAGGATTAACAATAAAAAATAAGTTAAGAAGACAAATTCTTTCTTCTTGTTTTTTTATTGACGTATGATCAGAATGACTTTTACTGATATGAAAAATGTGAAAGCATTGATTTCTAGATCACAAATGTTGGAATGTTTGAATAGATGCTTATTGAAATTAAAATAATTCTGCATATAAACATGCATACGAGTATTAAATACAAGAATTTATTTGCATTGTACACCTTATAAATAACACACAATATAATTTAAACCTAAAGAATGATCACTAAAACAAACATACCCAAAACCGTTACTAATCCCAAAATTAATCACCATCCATAAATCTCAAACCGGTGATGTTTTAGTAATCACCGCATAGATCAGTCCAAGGCCAGGCCTGACGCCTCAGGTCCATGACGTAACCATGCCATCATCCCACGAAGTGTCAATGCCACCATCCACCAGTAATGATTGCTATGCAGTCTTGACTTAATGATACGTTACATATCTATTTAGATAGACTGAGAGCAAACGGGTTTAAAAATGTTGGAGTGTAGAAGGTATTTCTTGTGTACCGTTGGGAACTTAGAGAGGTGTAAATAATTTTATTAGTCTTCGGACTCCTAAACTTCTGAAAAACTTATTAAAATAAACTTATTTCCAGCAAATTTGGAATAATTTTATTATACTAACTGAATAAAATATTGTATCATGTATGGAGAATTTGAACGTAACCTGAGCTACGCGATTGCAAGAAAAGCAACAAAAAATCGAATAATGAATTGATAGCTAAATTGGATCTTTGACCTTGCCATTTCTCTAATAGCAGTTAATAATATTTTCGCACAAACAATATTATATTTGAATACTCTACTGCGACTAATTATTTAAATGATGCCACGGTTTACTGTCGGGATTGCCCGAATAATTTCGGACCCAACCAGAGTCCTTAACCAAGAGCTGACGCGGCGGCAGGGCTGTGACTTTTCTGCTTCTACTATGAGTCAGATATCAAAACAAATGCGTGTTCCTAACAATAGTCGTAAGGACAATGTAAATAACAAAAATATATACGTAAAAATATGATCCGAGCATCGATTGCAGTCACCTAGTTGCGCGGCCTCGTGTGCGCAAAATAAATTGCCGCGAACAATGGTGTGGCGCAAGTGTACGCACCATTGAGTGGTACCTTCACGGGTATTGATGATTTGTAGGATATGGAGACATCAGTGAGACATGCGAGAGGTCAAAATGGTCAGGAACATGTAGGGAGTGGATATTGGTGGTAGGCTGTAGGAATAATGTTGAAAAAATGGTTGTACGGGGGATTGAATGTGTTGAGTTTGGAAAAGGAAAATATTTAGACTAGCTGTTGCCTGCGTCTTTGCCCGCCTGGATGTCAGTTATAGGTGCAAAAACATTACCTCCCTTTAAAGCAGTCAGGTAAAAGCCTCCGTGATAATTCTAGGTGTCAGCTACCTTCATGCCAAATGACAGAAATTGGTAAAGCCTTTTGAGCAAAGAAGTGACAAACACACCCTCATACTTTCGGATTACAATGTGATAGTGTGATTATTTGACTATTAGGAATACTATATATAGTTTTTCCATAATTTGATAAAATAATTATAAGTTAATATGTCCGCAATACATACCATATAAGGATAGACAGTCGCTTGTTCATACATTGTGGTTGAATCATGCTAGGACTCAATCATACATATATCTTGAATGACCTAAGGACATGAATCACATATGTATACACTCTCACAACAATTAAAATAATCAGCAGACAATTAAAACATTTGTCACATCTCTGACAAATGGTCTTCTTTTGTCGTCATGCGTGCGTCGCTTGAGAATGAAATGCATCGATCATTTCATCAAATTACCGCCAAAGCCAAGCTATTTTATTGTTTTTATTAAGTATTGCTATTTACTAAGTTTTATGATAATTAATTTATTTTAGTGTTCATAAAAGATTGCACATAAAAAGAAATATGAAAAAATCCTGTAATGTATAATTTCTTTTTTATTGCACTTTAGAATGGACAAGATATATTAAAAACAAGATAGATTATAAAGAAAGTGATTATTACATTCTTGAAAAAGAAACTCAGTTAATAAAAAAACAATATATATGGTATTTAATTTTGTAATTAAAATATAATGTATCTGATCAAGCTAATGTTTTTTCATGCAAGTATTAAGTTAAGTTACCTAATATAGTAACTTTATAAATATCCTTTTTCCAACTATACACTTTATAACCTAAAAATAATAATTAAATAACCTCAAAAAACCTATTAAATTAATTTTGAAACACCTTTATCGCGTAAAGTGCCGCGTAAGGAACCGTTACCGAGAGGCCTACATTCATGTTAATACAATGTGGGTCATAGTACTACACATAAGATAGCGCCATACAATAGGAAACATGCTTAACTAAGCAGGTCAATGACTTGCATGATATCGTGACGTAAAAAGGTTTTAAAGGTATAATGCTTATCAGCATTAACACGCAACTCGAAAACATACAAATTCGCAAGTACAGTTTCTTGTAGAATTTTTTGCTGTGTCGGTTGAGTGGTTTAAAAATGGAATTATTACATCTCAAACTTTTTCTCTTATCATTCAGAATAGAGAAATAAAGACAGATTTTGACCATGGTTGGTATCATTTTGTGGAACCCTAAAAAATTGAAAAGAAAAGGTGGAAGGAATAGCGGTTCTGGGTACTGTTCATTTCAATGTAAACGTTCGAAAAGTGTTAAATTAATATCTTTTTACAATGTAAGATGTCTTAATTAAATCAAGAAAGGACAAATTTAATATAATAATATATGATGATACCTTGTTTTATCCAAAGCATCCGAAACACTTAAGAATGTCCTCAAGAAAGACCAAATACGTGCACATTTATAAGAAATACTATCATGCAAATGAATTATTATGTTTCTTTGAATTGCGTGATGAATCTTCTAATGATCTTCCAATAAACATTTTTCTCTACGTCATTACTTTCAATTGCCGCTTAGTCACGGAACTATTTTCCTACATCCATAGATAAGAGTTTTTATTTCTTAAAATTGTAGACTTCTGATGAATTCATGTCTTTAGCACGACAGTTTGTCACGTTTTTCTCATAATTATAATGACAGAATAGGGGTCCTATCTGTTCACGACTGACTATCTAGGGTTTCTTTAATCATTTGTCATTGCTAGCTGTTTCGTAACAAAATCTCATGCAGTGTACGTTGAATGAATGTAATATATTCAGGGGGGGGGGGCAACAAGCAAAGCGCTTTTGAAAAACTTTTTTATTGCCAAAACTTCAAGCAGTCTGGAAACCACTGATTTCTAAATCGATATTGAGATCTTACTTCGCTTTTACGTTATATTGACAAAAACACCTTTACGTACCACGCGTTACCTCTGAAATTAGTTACATTACATAAGTCATTGTTTAATTTTGGTAATAAATTGTCTAAATATTACTAAGCAAACATTTTATTCGAAAAGTATAAATACACAATTGTCCATTCGAAATTGTATATCTGTTTACCTAGAAATATCTTGGATTACTGGTTTTAAGCGGCGCTTTCTTCTCCATCTTGGAAAGCTAGTTAATCCGGTTCGTCCCAGCGCAGTCAATGCTATTATAATTTATACATATTGTTAGGAGAATCGTGGACATAGCGCACTTAAGAGAGGTATTTTATGAGATGGAAACTCTGTTTCACTTACTTAACTTTGCTTAAACGAAACATTTTGGATAAAGTCAGGCTAAAAACTAAAAACTGAGACAAAAATATAAGCGATTTTCGTTGCTAAGTAACCCACTACTAATTCACTTGTATCAATGACGGTAATTTAGGTCCAATTTTTTTTGACTAATATGGGAGGCATAGAAAACAAGTACTTCTAGTTACAAGAAAACCAAACAACTGTTAAAACAACATTGGAAACACAAAGGAAATACCAGTCACTCGAATGTTAGCGAATTTTGAAAACAAACGCGGTGTTAGGAAACACAGCGAACGTGAAGATGCCTTACAAATCGTAAAGTGCAGTGTATCGACATTTTACGTAACCGAGGTGGTCAATAATGGTCGATGGTAGGTAATGGCGGGGTAATGTCTAGCGGGACCGTAACCATGATTGCAAGTTAGGGTTGCCAAGTCGCTAATCCTTAAAGCCAGACAGATCGGCCTGTCTGGCCAGACATTTGGGCAGAATAACTGGGATCCCATAATATTGATTTTGTGTTCAGAATTGGGCAATGGGCAATAGTTTGTTCCATGAAGCGGTTTTGATTATTGCCTTACCCCTTGATGTTTTTTTATTATGGAATAAAAATAACATAGCATGCCAAGTCGTCTTACGAAACTGGCACCAGGCGGACACCGTTTATTTTGGCTGGACACGCACTCAAAAAGCCTCTCTTCCTACTTTATCCGGACGCCTGGCAACCCTAATTGCAAGGGAACCATAAGCTTGACACATTGCACGCCGCAGGTGATTGATGGGAGACATGGGCCATTGTGTGAATGCGTGTGCGCTGTGCAAGGGCTTGAGCGTAATCCGTTATTGGTTTCCTTGCAAGACCGTGACCGTGACTCTTGAGCGTGACGCTTTCCACCTTTTTTGTCATTTGTCTTATAAAATTCTTTAACCATATTATCGGAGAATTTTATTCTTTTTTATGGATAATGATCCAAATTACGTAATATTAAAGTTTTATTTTCCTTAGGCATTTTAATCTTTGACGAAATGTGGGTGTTTAATAGTACTAGTAAGCTCCTTTGGACGTAATTGGTGGACTGTATCTTTGTTTAAAAGAGCAATTATGTACCCCTTATTACGCTTTACCTGGGTTGTATAGAATTTATCAACCGCAAGATCAAGCTTATTCACCTGTAACTGAGTACATTAGTGCCATACATGAACGTAAGCACCTAAAGTCTAAACCGTCTCAAGGTTTCAGCCTAAATGAGTTTCGGTCAATTGCACAACACAGTTAATACTCAGATTAGTGAATTTAATATGATACAGCTGTGGGATGGGATTCGTTTTACAACGAAAAACTAGGTTTTTAAAATTCGACGAAACCATCACATATGAGATTTATTTTACAGGAAATCTGAGAATTTACAATTATTTATTTACAATTTGTTTAGAGGGAATCAAATTGTTGGAAAACAAACTTAAAATAGTGTGGCACTTTATACGAATACATGTTAAATTTTCGATACTTGATTTTCGCATTGGACCTTAGATCGTAAATCTGTATTAAACACTACTTATTCCTCAAACTACATCTACTTAAGTAAACTATCTTAGGCCATATTCGTATGCGCATATTGTGCCAGTTTGGTCATTAGATAACATATCTAGGACGCGTTGCTTAAAATAATGCAGCAGTAAGTATGTAGTAATGTTCTAACGGCATAATTAGCCCAACAAATTATGCTAAGTTAGGTAAAGTCATCGTGAATGCGTGAAGTGTTACGTTGTCAAGCAATAGTCTTGGTCAACTTCAAGTGAATTATTGTTTTACTTGCTTTGACTTCATTTGTAATGTTCCTTGACTTTGTTTGACTTTTTCTCCATATTTTGTAGTGAAAATTTGTAGTAATTGTTTTACTAACTAGGCGTTTTGATTTCCCAATTTGCGAGAATAATCTAATTGGAGAATCTTCTTAGAATAGATTGTAGTCAATATTTTAGCTTGGTCATACTGGATAGTTTTTGTAAATTATTTTGGTTTGTTAAAAAGCTTATTTATAGAAGTTCCGTTATAATATTGCGGTAACAACGTTGTAGAGAACAAATGTTAACACTTATGCAAAATGAGGCATAGCCGCATATTGTTATGATACATAATAAAGCCTGATTTCCCTATTGATAGCACTGAAGCTATCGCAGACCACAGGTCTTGGTGAAAAACATTGACTGAAAGTAGCTTTTATCTAAATACCACATCTTCCAAATCCAATTTTCAAAAATTGAAATATAATTTACATTTCAGCACACGATTTTTACACGTCAAGTTAACTAAAATACCTACATGGCGCAAAGTTGAGGTTAGCTAACCTACAACATTTCAAAATGTGGATGAGTTAATTCTCTAAACATACAACTGTTAAAACTATAAGAAATATTAACACACGGTCATGGTCTGGTGAGAGGGCAACTACATATAATTGGGCTCTTAGACTTACCTTACGTGGTTGCAAACAGACCGAGGCATCTCGGCATTAAAATAATGAGTTAACAAATTTAAGGTCAGACTTTTTCGTTAACAGTTCGGTAACACGCCATCTGACGGTTTAGGCATGTTATTTAATTGGAAAAGATTATGGTAATCTCTTTATTTTTTAGCTTCATTTTGTCTTTATTTTTCCGCCCACTACAAATAAAAAATGATGCCACGGGAACATAAAATTGGGAGAAAGAGGTTCTATTTGCTAATCTAAGTTTTAAACGTGTGCCAAATTTTGTCCAAATCAGTCTTTTGGCGCCACAGAGTTACAAACATATATCCAAACTGGCAACTTGAATCACACAGACGCCATTCTTACTAGGTCGATTAGAGCTTTTATCACTTTCTAACATTCAAAAGGACGATACACAGGTACTAAGTAACATGAAAGAGGGATGACCCTCAAAACCCACAAGGATCTGCCTTTAAATAAGCCGAGATTATCCTTCTTCGAAATCATTATGCACGGCGTTAAGCTCGACATAAAAACATAAACTTGCTTCGAATCCTAAGAATGTTAGGCCCAAGAAGCGAACATCCTCCTTTATTAACTGTGCAACTGAGTCATCAAATATCTTATGTTAGTCACATTCGTACATCCGTAATGCTGACCTGTAAGTGTGGCTAAAATTTCCTTTTAATAATGTATTTTGGGGTTAAGCTTTTGAGATTTTTTACGACCGATGTCGTTCTTTTATGGTCAGTTCTTTACTTAAAATAGTTTGTGTAATGGCTAGTTATCTTTGGAATGAGAAGAAGCCAATGGTTATTGTAGATTGTCTCTACTACTTCAGTAGTTTTAGCCCTTAAGATCCCGTCGAACCTTTTTTCCTTCCTCAGTATGGAGAAAGGTTTGTCTAGCTTGAAAGCAAAGTCTAGGTAAAAACTCAGAAGTCAAGATAATTGCAAATTAAAAGCTTTTCCATTTAATCTTTGGTCAATTAATGTACTTCAGAACATTATTCTTCCCAAAGTTAGCGACTGAAAAGATGCTCTTCTTTACATTTATTTTAATTCTTACAAAAACGCTAACTATCTAAGTGGATATAATGTTTATGATGTCATTAATCAAATGACATCAATCATTAGTATCATTCAGCCAATTCCGCCAAATAAATTGCGCGTCTTTAGGTAACAACTTAATAAGTGACTTAGTAATGGCATATTAACTTGGATGATGGGGTCAGTGGTTGATACGCGCCTGTCTGACTGCGCATTGACTCACCTCCAACCAGAGTTCGTTAACATCGACCATTGTTTCACGTATTCGTATACTTATGAAAATTGTACAGTATTGAGACGTTTTGGATTAAAAGGCTTTTATTTTTATAACTGATTTTTTTTCTTTTCTTGGCTGCCAGTTGAAGTACAGTTTTACTGGTTATCGTCTGTTCCCATTATGGAGTGTTGAATAAAACCTCATTTTCTGTGAGCTTACAGTTTCATGTGTTTTTTATTCACTGACCTAAAATACGTAAGGTCCATGTCATACCAAAAACGATAACTTTAATAGTGACCGGTTTCTATAAATGACGACTTAGCCAAGTCACCTTTAGAATATCGAATTTAAAAGGCAGAAAAAAGCTGCTTTTTAAGTCAAGTCGATGACAAATATTGGCGTAAGTAGAAGCAGAAGTACATGAATGTAGTAAATAGTTCCCACGGTAATGAAAAACAGATAAAATCGTAAAATTAAAGTCGACATTTTCTTAAAGAAAACAGTTAATCATCGATTGAGATAAGATCAATTAGTGTTCGTGTAAATTGATTAGAGCTAACAAATCCGCAACTAAGCGCTCCATTGATACTACAGAATTGTTAAATTTATTGCCAACTTAACCACTGCTGTGGTTAAAACTTTTTGCTCACTGAATTATGGCTCTCACAAATTCATTGGAGCGATACAGTACCCATTTTTCAAAGTGGTCGGATTCCACATAGGTAGGTAGACCAGTATTTGTCAACACAACAAAATGTGCACATGTGATATACCTTATTGCGCAGAAATTTATTAAAACTGTTTTTGAATTCTTAATTTAACTAATTTTAAAGATAAGCAATATTTGATAATCCTATTGTTTTCTACCGACCTTCAAACTTAGTTTTAAAAATATGTAGGTTTCAATTAATTTACACGTATCGGATACACACATTTTCTTCTTTGACAATGTTTAGTCGAAATTTTGCAAATGAAATTTTGTAAATAACGTCTCTAGTGTGACCTAGATAGAGGAGTATGATAAAAGTTTTGTAATATGAACATTTTCATTGAACTTACCCGCTAACATGGGCCAACGGGATCCAGCGAACACACTTCAAACCCAGCACTGAATCACAAACACTGAACCGAAACACGCCGACACTAAACACACTTGAACATAAAATAACAAACTATATTTATGTTATTTCAGCTGTTTGTCGTTAATATTTCGTTCGATTTATTCAGATATCGTTGAATATTTGTTGTTTTTAACGAGTAAGGCTAACTCTAGCGGCTATCCGACTGCGCGGAGTCGGACTGAGTCAGTGACACTGCGCAAGTCACCTTTCTCTGTCTAACCCCGCCGACGTCAGGTGAAAAGAACGAGACGACTAATCATTGGAATGCATCAACATAAAGAAGGTAGTACTGCGTGGGTGTCTCACCTTCGTATCTGGTTTTTTAACGGGTGTGAGTAGGAGAGGGATAGTGTTTAGCCTTTCTGAGGTTCATGGTGAGTATGTACGGCAACAGCGCGTAGAAATTATGTGGAAAAATGAGGCTTTCATCGTTAAGGCGACGTTCGAAGAATATAATTTTGAGAACGGGCAAAAATGAATGAGGATATTTTGAATAAAAGATGCAACAAAATCATTTTTGGTAAATTTCCCGATACAACAATGATGAAATATTACTGCTTGAAAAACTGCAAGCTTATTGCAGGTGGTTAAAAAAGGGATCACATATAAATAAGGACACCAAAAGTGAACCAAAACACAATCTCATAGTGTGTTTTAATTTCGTACCAGGTCATATTGTACAGTTTTATGAATACCATCTACAGGTGCAGTAACTCAGGTACCGACACCTTCGACGCTTAGCCCAATGCAGTTTTGTGAAGAACTTCAGCTTAATAACTACAAACATCCAAAATGCATTCTTATACCCACACCATAAGGTTCAAATCCCATCAACAACCGACACGTTCTAAAAATCAAGTGCATTAGACTAATGAAGTTAGCAACAGGTAAGAATGGCAACGTCGCTAACTGTCACATTAAGTTTGAAGTTAACTGCATTTGATTTAGTTTTATGCATTCCTTCAGAGCAAGAGCTACGTCGCTCGGTCATGAAATAAATCGTGTTTTTTATCAAATTTGAAGGTTTCTTAAATATAATTTTGAAGAAATAAGTTATTATAATGATTGGAAGTGATTATACGTTGGAGTTGTGTAATGTTTTTCATTCGGGACAGGTTTGTTATTCATTTGTTTCTTGTATCAAAGTTGCTTGCGACATAGTTTTGTTTGTAGCTCGCGATTTATGTTGGCTCTCATGGTTTGATTTGATATTTTAAAATTTTGGTGTTTAGAAAGCTATGAATGATATAGAACTATGGATTTTATATCTTTGGTTATGTCTTAATAATAAGGAGCTTTGTTTATTAATCCGTTTCAATTAGTTTCAAAAACTGTGATAAACAATAAACACTACATTTAGTTGCATAAGAAAATAACTAGTATTTAAACGCTTTTTTTTATAAAACCCATGTCTTTTGTCATTTGCCTTAAACCTATCCTCATTTGAGACTTTCGAATTAGACTAACGATAATTAATGATATATCCGAAAATATTCATTAACATAATTATATCTACGCACTTAATGAAACGAATACAAGTGACTAATCCCAAACATCGTTGCACAAAAGTGCCGAAAAATATTTAAAATAATTTTATTTCGTTTTGGTATACAAAAAGGTTGCGAGAATTCGTTGAAGTCTTTTGCAGTACGGAATCGTCTTGACGCTCTTAAGAACTTTCGGTATGCGACTTCTAAACGGAGAAAAAGCTTTTAAATGTACCAATGCTCATAAAAGAGATCATTTATCTATACACCAAATATGTGCAATATGCATATTATTAAACTAATTAATTACGCTCAATTAAATTAGAATGTTTTAATGTCATAGAAACTACTACATACTAATGTTAAATAGATAAAAATATAAAGTACCCATAACTCTATTTGTGTTGATTCTTTACCTTAAAACGTAATATCCTTCTTGTCCATTGATCAGGTGGAACCGGGCAGCTTTTTCCAGCGCCTAATAGGTGGCGTGAAGACCGGGATCATCCTCAAAGATGTGTCATTCACTACGCACAGCGGCGAGGTCACTGCCATACTCGGGTCAAAAGGCAAGAGAAGAGCTTTATCTAGCTATCTCCTACTATTTATCTTACTAAAATGCAAATAGCCACCGAATTGATTAAATATATCTGGCTTAAATGAAAATATACCTAGTTTGAACAGCCAAACGACTGAAATTTTAAACGAAATAGGGCACACACTGATACTTAAAAAGGAGGTTAATACTAATATTATAAACGGGAGAGTTTGTATGTATGGATGTTTGTTTCTCTTTGACGCATAAACAACTAAACGGATTTAGACGAAATTTGGTACACAGATAGTTTACAACACAGATTTTTTTTATCCCGATTGTATGATCCCTGTGAGATGATCATTTTTGATTTTAGCGGGTGGGTCCGCGCGCCCCAGTTAGTAAGGATATAAAAACTTTTTAATTTATTTTCTAGGTAGTGGTAAACGTGCCCTTCTTGACGTCATCGCTCGCCGTGTCCCAGCCAAAGGCCACATCTTGCTAGAAGGTGTTCCCCTCGAGAATGAGCAGTTTAACAGCACGTGTGCCCTCGTGAGGCACAACACACGCCTCCTGCCTGGACTCAGCGTGCAGCAGACACTTGCATTATCACTCACCAAGGTATGCGGTAGCCATTCTGGCAGTTAGGAAGAAGATTATTCACTCAGTACTGATTAATTTTAGGGCAACGATTTTACGGTAGGGTTTTCGTGACACTAGTATTGCCATATTGTAGTTTGTCTTAAAAAAACTCATTAACGTCCCAGTATTTTGGCCGGTTCAAATTCATTACCTCCTGGCAGCAAGTAGTTGCTAAAGCACGTACTTAAAGTCTACTCTTTCAATGGTAGAGAGGTTCAATCCTTTCTTAATATTAGATATTGTACCTACATTTGTTACAGATTTCGGGCTACCTCAAGTCATCGAAAGTGAAGCAAGTTATGGCCGACTTAGCTTTATCAAATGTAAGTAAAAAAAAACCTTACTTCCTTCCTTACTCCGTGCAGATATTGTAACCGAAATTTGTTTTTGCAGGTGGCCCACAAATGCGTAACAAACTTAACGAAGAGCGAATACAGAAGACTAGTGATTGGCGTGCAGTTAATACGAGATCCAAGTAAGATACGTTTTAAATTTCGTCTTTTTGAGTAGATAACAAAATGTCCGTACTATTTCCATACGCCATAGAACAAATAGAGAGATCGCATAGGTACCTACTTCTTTCTCAATATATCCGTGGAGGCAGGAAATGTTGTTTTTGTTCGTGATAAAACTAAACTCTTTCACCACAAGGAGCTGCGAAGGCGTGATGTGGGAATATTATCTCAGAATTAGAGTGCCTGAGTTTGTTTCGACGTGTCTTCTCAGGGTAGCCAGTTAGGAAACGTCGACTCCAGCTAGCTTAAAAAATTACATGTAAAAGTTCAACATTTTAAGTTCACATAGGTGGTGTAACTCAACGTAACCTATCGTGAAATATCCCCACGTCATCCCTTTGCTGTATCGTAGCGCTGTACAGGTGCTTCTCCTTATAAACCTAAGTACGTGTTACATTGTATCGTTTTTTTTTTCAGTAATTCTGCTTCTCGACGAGCCTACTTGGGACCTGGATCCACTAAACACATATTTAGTAATATCCATACTATCAAACGCCGCGAAGAAGTATGGAACCGCTATCATTCTGACCATGGAGAAACCTAGATCAGGTACGTAATTTTTGGTAATAAATAATTATTTTCTGTGATACATAATTTATTCAGCCTTTTCGTCAAGTCTTCGATGCACCGTCTTACCTATAAGCAAGGAAGGCATGCAACTCATAAGTGCAATCCCATTTTTTTACAACTAACTCTTGGAACTGTACTTAGATAGCCTACTATAAATTATCAAAGTGAAATTCAAAATCAAATGTATGTATCCATGAGATCATTTTCGACGTGTAGCGGGCGAGCCCGCAGGCACTAACTAGTATTAAAGTAGGAAGTTATAGGCCCACAAATTAGGTAGGTAAACACAGAAGCACAGAATGGGTATAAATGGAAATTCGTGCAACTATGTTCGTATGTACTTAGTTTATGTTCGACAGAGCATCGACATTTCACCCACATTACATTCATTATTATGCTAATTACTTCCAACAATTAATTTCACCGCGGTTTACATTCCTATATTCAGAAGGCTTTTGTTTGAACCTATTGACACAGCTGGGCATGTTAAAATATGTCAGTTTTCACTTGTTTGTTTCGTAATTCTGTACTAGGTCACTGTTCTGTTCTGTACCTATTTTGTTTGTAAGTATTGTACCTAATACCTATTAAAATATAAACAGAATTTTGTACGGTTGCCTGCAAAATTATCTGCTAAATATTGCCTCTGAAATTTTTAGGAAGAGAAAGTATAAGCCAAATATTATTACCTATTCCTTGGAATCCCAAAATCGACTGTACGTATTTACTTTGCTTTTTTTTGCTTACCTAACCTTTTATGTTCAATATGAAAAAAATCAGTTATATAACTCACCAACCGCGTGTGATTCAGTCGATCACTATTAAATGCGTTCTTTCAGATGTGTTCCCGTTCTTGGACCGCGTGGTGTACCTGTGTCTCGGTGACGTGGTGTACGCGGGGCCCACGAGGAACCTTCTCGACTATTTCGGAAGTATTGGCTTCCCTTGCCCGCAACTTGAAAACCCTTTGATGTATTACCGTAAGTGTTTTCTTAGCAAAATATTTTTATTTTATATAACTTTCTCAGAAACTAACGTAGGTTTCAAAATCGGATATCAAAGGTATCAAAATGAAGTTTTTACTGGATGTCAATTTTACAGAAAGAAAGAAATAGGTGTATGGAAGATTAAGACATCTTAACTGGCTTGCATCCTTTGTCAATTAAGCCGTTCATACACAATAATAACTTAACAATATTGTAAGAAGACAGATGCTTCTGCTTACACCACTTACGAAAATTTCTTCTTATATTTAGTATGCCTATCAACGGTGGACCGAAGATCACGGGAACGGTTCATAGAGTCCAACCACCAGATAGCAGCATTGGTGGAGAAGTTCAAACTGGAAGGCCAGGGCATCATGCAGGGGAACCTGCATGAGAACAACCGCATCGTCAACCCGAACAAGATACAACTCAACTACGGGAAGCCGGGCGGCATGAGGGTGATCTGGATGTTGTATCTGTGAGTTATAGTGACTAAGATGTTATGCAAAATTGTGTTTCGAATGTTAGCGATTTAATGCTGATTTTCCTTTTTCATGTTATCCAGTTGAAAGATAGTTTTGCAACTTCTAATTCTAGTTATACGTTTTCAGACGACTTTTGGCATCAATATTTAATCTGAAGAAAAACGGAATGAAGCAAATGTTCATGAGATTATTCGCGCTGCCGATGTATTTCTTCATTTTATGGATATTCTATAACGAGGCTAAGGTAAGCTAATAAATAAATCATAATTTGTTTAAGTACGTCATTAATAATTATGCATTATACTAAGGGCTGATTTTTCAATCGCCAGATAACTTTTATTTGACGAATATGTTTGACGATTTGACAGCTTTTGTATAGAAAATATGTCAAACGGCCATATTTATTCCTCAAATAAAAGTTATCTGACGATTGAAAAATCGGGCCTAACTGACATTAATGTTGTGCTTTTATGAAACAGGATTACCAGAGAGCATTCATCACTAAGAGTGGACTGATATTTAACGCTATGGTGGGAACCTATTTCATCAGCATCATGAACACGATATGTTTATGTAAGTACTTAAAATTATTTGGACTGTACTTTACTCTTGAGTAAAATCCAAATATTAAATCCAATAAACCTCAAAAGAAAAACAATAGCAATAAGGTAACACAACGTCAATTAAATAAAGGATAGTGTGTATGAAAAAATGTTGCCTGAATAAAAACGGATAAAATTTAACTTGTGGCAGATGACTGGTCCATCTGATGATGATTAGGAACTGTTCACATTTCTAACTCACTTTTGTTATCAGTGGCGACAACGGCGACGACCAAGAAGAATAATTTCAAATAACCCGAAAAGATAACTCTTAACACAGGATCTTCCTCTAGATTTTCCTTTCATTAATATCTGAACATCTTCAATAGTTTCTCGTGTTTCTATTACAGACAGTCCGTACCGAACCCGTTACTACCAAGAGTCCCAGGAAGGCCTCTACAGCGGCGCCAGCCTCCTACTATCCTGGAACCTCGTCTCCTTGCCTTTCTCGTTCCTCAGCACGCTTGCCTCAGCTGCAGTCATATACCCGTAAGTTTTTAAGCACTTATTTTCATATTGAAATACTTGGGAAGAAATAATAGGGGCTCTATTGCCCTAAAAATATGGAGACAAAAAAAATTGGCTTGCAGACAAATATTTTTTTTTTACATTCAGACAAACACTTAGGTCGTGATACACAAAGGTGCCTATTTTTAACCAAGATAGTAAATAAATCTGAAATTGATTTGTTATTACCCGATGAACCGATGACCTAAAAACGTTTGCTGTCTCGGACTGGACAAAACAACTGGAAATTTAGACAAAAATAGCGACTATTTCTAATAAAACAAACCCTTCCCAGGATCCTATCGGACATCTCGGAGAACTTGGACTTCGTATACTTCGCGCTGGCGCTGTGGTCGTGCTACGTGTACGCGGAGCAGCAAGCTATGGCCGTCATGATGTTCGTCAAGAACGGGCTCATCGCGGGCATCGTTAATATATATATCACCTGCATTTATATCATGCTGGCCAGTGGAGTGCTCAGGTAGGACTTTTAGATAACATTTTTACAGTAAATTTCGTGGGAATTATTCATTCTTAAAAGATGCAACAGTGTACACCCGTATTTTTCTGGATGGCCCGACTATCTTCGAATCCAATTAAAGTCCCTAGTACTTGCTTACTTGTCGTTAAATCGACCGATTATATTGATAACACGGTGAATCAAAACTTGTTTTGTTGTTCATTAATAGCAATTCAAATATGGATGCTGGACGGAGCTTGAGATTCCTTGATGACAAGGAATTTATAGCTCAAAAAGAAACCGTTCCTTTTCAGGATGGGACGAAAAACTTAGATCTTAAAAGCAAAATAATATTAGAATAGCAGAAAAAGTCTGTTTACCCACTATTTAGGCTCAAAAGTGTATTTTTATTCACAAACTCTTGTATCACTTACAGATCCTACAAAGGCTTCGAAGAATGGCTGTACTACCTAACCTACATCACCCACACACGCTACGCATCCATATTCATGCACCGGAACATATTCAAACAGCCAACCTTCAACATTCTGCCCTACAGCGACCAAGAGAACTGCACATCTACTATCACCAACCTGATCCAGACTTCTTCGAACCTCAATACTAATTCGAATGCTAACTGTAGGTACGCCAGTGGAAGGGCTTTTCTTACGGAACGCTTTTCGTCGAAAAACTTCAACGGTGACATTTTCCAATCTGGAGACTTCGATCCTGAGTTCAATTTGGGAGTTTCTTTCGCGTTCTCCGTTGGTATCATGGTTTTTAATAAATTCTTGTATTTAATGCCTTTACCTGGATATATTACTGATAAGTTTAGAGAATAATTTTAATTTTTGTATGTAAGTTTTGATCTGTAAATTAATTAATTAATTGGCTAATGATATGATGAATCCGTCCATTGAAATATCAAATGTGTATATTATACAAAATTATAATATTAATTTCATATTTTCTTGAAGTATTATTTAAAATGGTTTTAATGCATTTCTCTTACTAACGTTCCATGCCAATAAGAATATACTATATTCACAGCAGAGAAGATTACTAAAATCGTTTTCATTTTATATGTATAAAGATTTTAAAGATCTTCTTACGTTTGTAATGAGCGTTAAGATTTCATAAACAGACGCACAAGTCTTGCGAAAGGAGATATTAGGATTATAAGAAAATATAAAAAATAAGTTACAGTATATATTTTTAAATAACAAAACTTACAATTACTTTATATTATAACCACACAATATTATAGTAAATTTATCTAGCGATGTATACTAGTCATAATTTTCTTTTCTTTACATATCACAATCAATTAATTGTGGAGGTATACTGCTTAACTCAAAATAATTAAAACTTAGTTGTAAATTGATAACACTATCTTATATCTACTTATTAAGGCCCATGTGTCTTAGAAACATATTTAAAAAAGAACTAGTTGTTATTTGAAATGAGGAAAGCAAAATATGTGTAAAGTCTTTATTATACAGGGTAGAGAAGTTTAATATACCAGTTGGGATAAGGCCAGTCTTGGGCCCCGATTCTGCAGCTAAAAATGTCCGAAGAATGAATGGCAATTGGATTAAAATTAAAACGTTTCCTATTATAAATTCATTTTATTGGCCGTGAGGGTTCCGCCCGGTACTGAATTTGATATTATTGTGTTGGAAAAATGCTTAGAATAATACGTATAGTGCCAATTTAATACAATTTCAACTCATCGGCCATTGAAAAGAGCAGAATTGGGGCCCTGGACATGTAAGACGATTAAAGAAAAAGTAAAAAACCTCAAGTCCGCCGATTATTTGCGCTACCCACTGTAGAAAGATCTTTACAAATAATTATCTCTAGTTAACTGTCAAGGTATGATGAAGTATACAAAATATTTATTTCAGTCGTTAATTTCATTTCTAAAACAAGCAAATCGTCTGTGTTCCACAATCAGAATAATTGACAAATTATTATCATTGGATTCCATAAAAAGGTAGAATAAACCAAATATGGTTGGTATCATATTGCATTCAAAAACTCGTCCTAAGTGTTTCAAAATTCATCTGGTTGTAATAAATTTATAAAATAAAATTGTGTGTTATGGCCAGAGGATATTCCATACTTAAATACTCAACCCTCTCCAAACTTTAGAACCACCTCTTTAAAATCAGACTGTCTGCAGTTGCCAAAATAAGACAGCAATGTACAAGACATAGTAGTGTCTCTTTCACGACTACTTTAATGATCTTTTTATATAGTGATGGTTGGCTGCCCAGCCTAGTGAGCCTAGTCGAAGATATACAAGGCTTATTGTATAACATTAGACAGGTGATCCCATACTTAAATCAGGGACCGGACAACCCCACTTTAGAGTTAAGCCGTTTGACAGGGTAACCCGTACACGGGGTAACTCATATCGCAGTGTTACCTTTTGTTCGAGTTACATCCTCGAAACCCAGCGAAATGGTTAACACCTTCATTATGGTAACCACGTGAAGGGGTTAACCCCTTCAATAACTTAACCCTTTGAAGTGGTTACCTTCACGAAAGGCTTTTATTCGTGTTACCCTGAATTACCCACTAAACTTGAGCTGCATACTTGCACCCTAGCGGCCCCTCATTGCTTTACTAAGACTAAAGCTGTTTTCTTCTATCGCCGACGCGTCGCGCCGCGACTCGCGCCTCTCGGACAAACTACCTACGCGCGAAACGTCGTGTTGCCCGCGACTTCGTCCGCGTGGTTAGAAGATATAAGTTAGGAATTTTTGAACGAAAGCCCTCGAAGATTAATATTTTTCCCCGTATTTGCCACATTTTCCATTAAATCTTCGCTCCTATTAGTTGCAGCGTTATTTTATATACCTAGGTGTTTACTACGAGTGTTTTTTATATTAATTCAAAATAAGGTGAAAAAATAAATATTTTTAATCTAATAAATTACAGGGTATTTGGGACACAAAAAAGTAAGAGTTCACCAAATTTCGTTACAAAAATAAATTTTTGTAAAAGATAAAAATAAAAAACCACAATCTTGGTTTTTTGGATTTTTCACATAAATTTTGAGGTTATGTGAAAAAAATGTAAACACAAAAGTTTTAGATCTTTTTATTACCTACAACTTTGCCATTTGACTTTTTTCGATACGAATTTTACTTTTGCCGGAAATTGAGAAAAACCCTTTTTTTACTCTTCAAACGTCACTCCCACCCCCTTCCCGACCTCAGATCACCCGTAAATTATTTTTCTTATCATTTTTAATTTTTTATAATATTCCCCTTCTTTTCTAATGGGTTTCATCCTACTATTATTATTTTTTGGTTTTAAAAATTATCGACCCTGGTCTACAAGTATAGACACGAAAAATATATATCACAACAAAATTAAACTGTAAGATCATATCCACAATGATTTTTATTCCATGTTTACAAGTCGCTCGGTAAATGCAACAATGTCGCCGCTGGGCGGTAAGATGTCACGTGCGCTCGTGGTTATACTATTTTCAAACTAATGTCTATGATAAAGAGTGCATATTACATTGTCTTAGGTTGGAGTGGGTTACCCTGTTACAGTGTTACAGGGTAGTGAAAGGGTAACCTGTTCGGAACAGGGTTGCAATAATCCGTTCGAAGGTGTAACATATGTCATAGGGTTTTTTCTTGAAGCGCTTAAAAAAACCCCTTCAAAAACCCTTTCAATGAGTATCCGGCCGGTCCCTGACTTAAATACTCAACCCTCTACACACTGCCAGGCGCCTATCGCCACCCCTTAAAATAATAATGTCTGCAATCGATAATACGAGACGGCGCAATACAAGGCTAGTAGCAGCATCTCTCTTTCACAATTAATGCTTTTTTAAACGATGATTGCAGGCCGCCAAGCCTATTCGAAGTTATACAAGGCTGTATCTATATTGAGTTAAAGTAATTTGCCAATCACATTCTACAGGGCAGAAGGGATACCACCATATCATACAAGTAATATAATTATCGTTGTGGAAGCGGGACAGCGCGATAGACGGCACAGAGCAGCATCTCTTTTACACAATAATATTACCTTAAAATATGGCAGTAGGCCTCTGGACTTCTCATATAAAATCTGTAAGGAGTTAAGCTGTATACCTTGAGATGGAGACCTTACTTCTTTAATTTTCATGCAATATTAAAGTCTTCAATAACTTTCAACTCTTTATATGAATACAGTACTGCTGATTCCGTTTGTGTTTCTGAATCATTTTCGGCTGGTATACAGGCGGTGCCATCTTCTGCAAAAATAGGTTGAGTTGTTAATCCATTAATTAATTTTTGTATCATATTAATTTTATAATACAAAAGATAAATTATGAATGTATGTTTACTTACCTCCATAAAGCACTATAGGTTTGCTCAATTTGCTCAAGGTTACCTAAAAACAACAGTTGACAGTTAAATTAGAATAGAAATTAAGTTATTTTGTTACTTTACTGTATGGATTTAAATTGAAATACAAATTACTGAACCGAAAAAAACCAGGCACATAAAATTAAATTAAAAACAAAATGTTGTGATTTGTTTGACCATATCCAGAAAAAAATATTGTGACACATAACTTCAATGCACCTTGTCATACAAACATTTTGAAAGAGCTTGAAGATAGCCCTAAAACTAAATTGAAATAAAAACTTAATTTGATATGATTTGAAGACTTTATATATAAAAAAGAAACAAACAAAAAAGTCTTAAATAACTTACGGTATTACTTACTGGTGGTAGTACTATTTCCCGATATTTCTTAAGGTACAACTTCAAGGGTTCTACGTAGTTGTCAAAACCGAGTGCATTCATAGCAAAAAGGATATCTTCACCATTTATTGTTTTCCTCTTTTCAACTTTACAGCGGTCACTAGCTTCGCTTGTGACAAATGATATGAACTCTGATATGCATTCTTGTACACATTCTCTTGCATCTTTTGCTATCTGAAAATTGTTTAATAATTATTTATTAACAGGAAACAAAATTGCTGAAATCTATAGGAGAATTTACACTAAAATTCTTTTAAAGACACCCAGACTCAAAACAAGCATTTGTGGATCATACAAATGTTATTCCTATGTAGGTGTAAAAGCTGTGGCACTACCCATTTGGTGTGGTGGCCCCAACCACTTGGCTTGAAGGGTAACAGTCAATATATATAGCTTTGAATAGATGATTGAAACGTTTCACAGCTGTGTAAAGCTCTTCTAAAATTGGAATCAAGCAATTCCTAATTTATAGTCAATTTGAATTCTAATTAAGTATCTGAAATAGACTACTGGACAACTGACCTTTCCATTATCAGGGATAGCTCTCTTCATAATCTTAGCAATATTGGCAATAGGAAGGAATCTATCCTGTTCTCTAAGTGGAGCATTTTTACTGCCCGAATCTGAATTGTTTTCGTCATCTGAAAAGGTCAACATCTAATTAACGGTATGTTCGGACTTACGACAAAGATTTATATCAATTTTAGCACACTGATATGTGGAGTAGTGATCAATTTCATTTAGTAGTTCTTTACAGTTAACGTTTAATTCATGTAAACTACGTCGATGAGTTCGAAAGGAAATTAGTTACACCGTGACGTAGGAAAAGCCCTTGAATTCTTACCCATAACATCGTCGGAATTAACAACATATTCACAGCGTATGTTATTCTCTTCGTCAACAAGATATCCGTTGTCCAGCCGCACCAAGTCATTGCCAATTTCATCGCTTTCCATGATTAATCATAAATAAACCACAACACAAAATATAAGGTTATAAGTCGAATGGTACGACAAAACAATATTGGAACAGTTTCAAGGCTTCACAAGATTGAAAATTGACAAGAATAATTGAGTATATTCGAATAACGCAAGTGTACCAAAGCTTTTTCTATAAATTGGCTGAATTCACGAATTTGTTTACAACGCGAAGCCACAAGACAAGAAAGACACGAACAAAATCCAGATAAAAAAGCTAGTACACACCACACGGATTTGCGGCATAGATAATAAAACATTTAATTTAAAATCGACTAAAGAGATTAAGAGATCTATTTAAATTACATTTTTAATTATTCTTGATTTTGATTAATAGTGAAAAATGTGCTTTTAGATGGCTTCAAGAACTACTAGTTTTTTTTTAAAATAAATATAGTAAAATGGATAGCAAAATCTTTCCGACGGTGGATCGATAATTTTCAAAATTATGATTCTTATCGATTTTCTTATTTGATGGGAACATAGCTAAGTGTATAAGTACAAAATAAATAAGGATAACTTTACCCAAACATATACAAATTCGTCTACAAAATAGGACTGAAGCAACGAGAATTGGCAAAAATAATAAAATCCAACAAGCATACAAAGACTGTCGATCAATTTATTTTATGTTTTACTGATCGACTCAAATTTATGAATACTGGTTAAGCTTTTGAGTCAGCAAGTTTCTTTCAATTATTACTTGCTACTTTATTTTATTAATAATAAAAAAAACTGAATTCGACTAAACAAAAATAAAAATGTCGACTAAAGCGTTTAAATTAAAGATTTCATAAAACGGGGGTGCGACAACGGCCACAATCCGCATGTTGGACAACACTAAAAATTCTCCGTTCCGCGATGTAGGTTGCTGGAAGATAATTTTTCATAACACAACTTTATTACAAATTCAGCTAAATAAATAACAAAACCACAATATCTATAAACAGTGGGTAGCGCCATTGTATAACAGTGTGCGCCGCCACCAAGTTATTGGTGAAATAGGTTATTTCAGTTTGGGGTCAGTGCACAACAAACGCTTATCAAGCAAATAATTCGCAAAATAATATATCAAAATGGGTGTACCTAAGTTCTTCAGGTATACGAGTGAGAGGTATCCGTGCCTCAACGAGCTGGTGAAGCAGTATCAGGTAAAAAACGTTCATACATATATTTCTTTTGTTGGAAATCGACATCGATAAAGACTTACAAGAAAACAGTATTTTCATGACGATGTAATGGTTGTAGCTATCTAACACTATAATCAATACAATCTAAATATATCGATCTTACATGTTATAAGTTAAACAATGGGGTGAAAACAATAATTTAGCTATACCAGTACTTATAAGAATATAATCAGTTTGTTGCTCATTATAAATAATAATAAGATAAAAGTACACACATACCTATGTTTGCAAGGCTTATTTGCCTTTACATGCATTTATAAACATGCCTGCTATTGTTTGCAAACCTAAATTAAATTTGTATGTTCACCTGATTGCTGAGAACTAATATTTACAAAACGGTTTATCCTTACCCTCAAATATTTTTGATAATATTGTGTAATAATGTAGTAAGCAAGAAGTGACCATAGTACACCTTATCTAATTTATTGCACTCTAAAGCTTCTAATTTCAATAATTAGAAATTACCCACATCAATGTTATCAAGTAAAGATTTATTACTATCGCTTATAAGGTATAGTTTGTCTCACTTTTCATAGAATATGAGCATCAAAGTTTAACATTGTTAAAATTAAAGATATGTACTGCACCTATGTAAATATTGTTTTTGTCTTATTTGAATGGGTTTCATTCAGCAAATAGCAATAAGAACAAAAAAAAAATACTTTTAAATGCTTTTCTACATATTGCTCAATGTTATACTACACTCTATTATTTTTTATCTTATATCAAAAGCAACCAGTGCTTAAATACTGTCTTTTTTACCCACAACCAACCATACCATAGTATGGAAATATATATGCCATCAATAGAATACTTGTATTGTATTATAATATTTAGAAAATAGTGAAATTATTTAATGTGGAGATCCTTGTAACCATAAATTCTTTCTTCTGTAATAATCAGAAATAATCTGTACCTTATGTGGTGCCAATCGCTTAAACCTCTGGCTTTGGCACTTTTTAACATTGTGGCTGTATATGTATACCTTTGACACATTATGTTCGAGTCAGCTCTCAGTGAGTCACACAGACTATTAAATAAAAAAAATAACAATGGCTGTTTTTCTGTTGAACACTGTCAAAACCCAACACAACTTGTTACAGATACCAGACTTCGACAACATGTATTTAGACATGAATGGAATAATCCACAACTGCTCACATCCTGATGACTCCAACCCGCACTTCCGTATAACGGAGGAGAAAATATTCCAGGATATATTCCATTATCTTAGTATACTGTTTCAAATTATAAAGCCTAAGAAGTTATTTTTTATGGCTATTGATGGTGTAGCCCCAAGGGCCAAGATGAACCAGCAACGAGGAAGAAGGTAACTTTTCATTAATGTTTTACTGCAGATCAGAAGAAAAATGCCAATCAAATGTTTAGAAGCAGTTTTATACTGCTAAGGCAGGCTTTGTGTTATAAATATTGATACTGATTTATCTATCTATTCGTGAAATTAGTTTCGAAATTAAGAAAGTGACGAAATGAGTATTTTTGTATTTAATTATAGGTTTAGATCTGCAAGGGAAGCAGAAAAGTTAGAAGAAGAAGCTAAACAAAAAGGTATAATATATATATTCTTTATTTATATATTTGTTTTTGCAATGATTAGTCATCTGAATACAAATGAAGTTATATTTATGAATGTAGTTGTGATTAGGTCAGTGGGGTTTGTTTAAAATGTTTCTAACTTATTTAAAAAATATTTTTACACGGCTAAAAGTCGCCGACTAAGTGCAGAAACTAGTTTTTTTTGTTTTGTTAAGTAATAAAAAAATCACATCTGGCTAAGCAATGTTTTCAAAAAAAAGTTTAATGTACGACTTTTTGCAGTTAGTATGATAGTAATTGAATCGATTCAGTTTTTGGTAGAAATAATAATAAGTGGCCGAAAGAAATTTATTTCAATATCTAACTATGCCTCTGTATCTAAAGATGCCTGTGTAATTTTATGCACGCTTTAGATTAAACACTGCGACACAAATCGGGACATCCCGACGATGATCGATTTCGTAAGACACACAATCCCAATTAATTATGGATAAATAAACTGAATAATGTTGTAGGCGAAGAAGATGCGAGTTATAAGTCTATAAGGAAAACACACACAAATATGTTTTTACTATACTAATATACATATCTATATCTTTATTATTAAGATAGATTGAAGTAATAAGAAGTCCGATTAGGCCGATAATGATTCTAATAGGTCTTGACAAAAACATTTTATATGGCAATGTATGACAATCTGAACGCACGCTTAAAAAAAATAAACTTACCTATGTTGTTTTCTATTCAACTTATTTTGAAGTGCATATTTATTTCTATAATCATTTATTTAAATATATATAAATCGTTCTTGGGACTTAATATCCTCACGATATTGCGAACTTTATATGCTTAACACAGTCTATCGCTATGTAGATTCTAAAAAAAAATGGCCGATCTTACTTTAATATCCCTCTTCCTAATATGTGTCATAATCTTTCTAAGTCACATCATATTTGTCCAGGTGAGGTGCTACCTACAGAAAAGCGGTTCGACAGTAACTGCATCACACCGGGCACGGTGTTCATGGCGCGCTTACACGAACAGCTCAAATACTTCGTCAAGTACAAAATATCTACCGACCCCCTTTGGTCCAAGGTGAAGGTCGTGCTGTCCGGTCATGAGGTAAGCTACCTTATGTCAAGCGCATATGGTGTAGTTTAATGTCTTGATTTTGAAAGTAATGAATGACAAGCGCGGTAATGTAAATTCCTCCAAAAAGCCTTGACCTATAAATGTAAGTTTACTAAGTCTTATAATCGACTTCTATCTATTTCTCATAACCCTAAATTTACCCTCCCTCCCGCTAAATATTATACCCCTGTAATATTTACTCCAGAAATTCGATAAAAATACTTTTTTGTGGCGAAAAACATTTGCCAGGTCGGCAGTTATTATCTAAATGCATAAGTTAAGATAGTAGCCGACCTGGCAAAGGTTGCATAGACAAAGGCCGAAACTGCACACGAAAAATAATCCGGGGAATCCCTCATTCATTATTTAAACAGCGATAAATAAACGATATAGACTGCATACTCAAAGTTCATAGATCATATTTTCCAAACGTAGAATGCATAACAATCGGTTGCACAAGCAATCTTGAACTTGACTAATAAGAGGTCCTTGCCCTTCGCTTGCAGTGTGATTTGTTGCAAATTAATAAATAACCCTGCACTCTGCAGTATTGAATCAATTCTTACATTAAATGTATAGACGCCGGGCGAAGGCGAGCACAAGATAATGGACTACATCCGATGGTCGCGCTCGCAGCCCGACTATGACCCGAACACGCGGCACTGCCTGTACGGGCTCGACGCCGATCTCATCATGCTGGGCATGTGCACGCATGAACCGCACTTCGCTTTGTTGAGGGAAGAGGTAAAGAAACAAACAAACAAGGTTCTTGAAATGTAGGCCGGTTTAACTGTGACCGTTGGCACACAGTCACGGTTGGCGCTGGTGTGACAACATATATGTAGTTATAGATGGCGTTTGCATCACGCTGACCGGTCAGCGTAGATTTTATCGATGCTAAACTGAACGCTAAGTTCCAAAAAAATTACCGGTCTACAGGTTTTGTCAATGACTGACAACTTTTAAAGTACATTGTTTAAATTTGAGGAGAAAAGGAAGAAAAATAATAAGGCATTAGAAAAGGATTTTAGTTATCTATTGTGCACATTTTAGAAATTCTTACCTAAAACATCGTTGTGTAGATTCGATGCTTACTTACTGTGAAATTTACTAACGAAATTCACATATGCATTATTTAGTTTGTTGTGAATTTCGTCAAGCGGTTCCTTAAACCGGGGGAAATAAAGATAAGAATACCTAAATAAAATGTAATAAGCAGTAGGTATTTAGTGCGTATTTCTCGCTGCATTCAAAATTATTTATTATACATCAATTTCAGGTGAAATTCGGTAAAACTACACAGCGTGCGACAAGTCCAGAGGACACAAACTTCTACCTCCTACACTTATCATTGTTAAGAGAATATTTAGAGCAAGAGTTTATATCGATTAAGGATAAGTTGCCCTTCCCGTACGATATCGAGAAGATAGTCGATGACTGGGTGTTAATGGGCTTTCTCGTTGGCAACGACTTTATACCGAACTTGCCAAACATGCACATCAATAATGACGCCCTACCTGTGTTGTACAAGACCTATATGACAGTGTTGCCTACGTTGGATGGTAAGTGTTTCCTTCCTACTGAAAAAAGGATAGTAATTTATTTATTTATTGACACACCAACGACTTATTCACTAACTCATCACATTAATGAAATATTAGAATTAAACAGCGATGCGGTGAATTTGTCACTTATAGATGTGCACAGCACTTGCATAAACATTAATAAAAACAAAAAATGATTAAAATAAATTATACATTATACAAATATGAAAACCATTGATTGAATTGTAATAGGGAAATAATTATAAATTAAAGTAACAAAAAAAAATAGGACAATACATAATTACCATAAAAAGAGTAAAATAGATTTATGTTTGAGTTAAACATTTAAATAAATTTGATTGTGTTTTATTTTGTTTTGAGGAAGCGTGACAGCGCAATGCATGGTGTAGAGCGGCAACAACTATTATAAAACTGTAAGACGTGGTTGTAGGGCCCTCAGAAAGAATAGGCCCCTCTGTGGGTCATTTGTAGCTAGCAATAGGAAAATAGTAGGAGGATAATAATAACAAAAAATATATGTAAAACAAGTTACTTTGTCTTGTTATGTCTACAATTAGTTGAAACGTACGATGTGTATGTATTATGTGGCGTGTTCAATTACTTGTGGTTATCAGATAGGAAGTCATAACGTAGTAGCACTAATTATAGATTCTCGAACAGAAACGTACTCTTATCGACTTGTTTCTATAGTGTGATATTTAAACTAATACTAATATTAAAAATATCTCATATGGTTACAATAATTGATTTCTGAAAACCTATGCTGCTTAGTATTTTGATCGCTCCTCTTCTAAATGTTGGTACAAATCCTGCTGCCGGGTAAAACTCAAATAACCTTGCCTCGTATAAAAAACATCTTTAAGACATGCACGTAAGATTGAATTTGCAATAAAATGTTATTTTGGCTACCGACGACGTTGCATTAGGAACAATTTTGACAGTTGCTCAAAAACAAAAGTTTTTATTAGAAATAGGCCGCTTTCCAGGCAGTTCGAAGCGTAGCAATAATGGCTCTAGGCACACTACTTTTGTTCGGGATTGTGTATTAAGGTTTCGTACATTAATGGTCACAAAATACAAGTGTTCATATGTTTTGCAGGTTATATAAATGAGGCTGGCGACCTGAACCTCCGTAGGTTCGAAGTTTTCATGCAGGAGCTTGCTAAGATAGACATGGAGAAGTTCCAGGACACGTATGCTGACCTCAAGTACTTCGAGGCCAAGCTCGGCAGGCGGCCTACTGCTAACGAGAGGAGAGAGGTGTGTTGTTGAATATATTCTGTTTCTTTCACTCAAGAGTTGTGTTTAGGCGTCTGTTATAAAGATAGGGCCCATTTAGACGATGCTAGAAATATTGTGCAAGTTGTAATACATTGCTGGCGAGTATATATCATGTTAGATACCCGAGCTGCGCGGGAGCGTGCTTTGGAAACTCTTTGTAGCTATGGAGCTATGGCGCTTTACTGTATTGCGTTGTTTCGCTTCCACAACTGCTATAGTTTCATTTTAAGAGGTGCTGATAGACACCCCCCCCCTAACCTATAAATATTGTTTTTCTAATTGAAGAATGTTTAACTGTTCGTTTTCCAGTACAAACCAAATAATGACGATACGTTCAATGTGAACGTGGATGATATCAAAGCTAATAAGCCGGATGATGAGCTGCAAGCTCTTATCAATGCCACTCAGGATATGGTGAGAACATGTTTATATTTTTATGTTTTAATACCCTCCATTGGTTAGTAGTTAGAAAATAGTAATAATTTATATTTACACATTTTTTAGTTCATGGATGACATGGAGAATGGAGAGGAATATGAAGAAACTAGTGATGGTAAGAATTTGTCCTAACTAAATTTGATTATTGCTTTTAAAGTTCATTTTGTTCATAAATGGGCAGAACACCAGGCAATTTAGGCAATTTTCTTGAACATATTGTGAAATTATTATCTTTGTGTGTCTACCGAAAATATATCCATAACTTTTTGTTTTCAGAGGAAGCAAATATGGAAATGGAGTTCGTCCTTCACAAAAAGGATTACTACATGAACAAATTAGATTATTCCAAAGTCACAGAGTAAGTTTACACAGACCTCTTAAACTAAAACAATTTGACAATAATTAAATGTATATATTGGTACATATATGAATGTTTATTTAAGTATATATATATTTTTGTTGGACGCCCGCAGTCCTGATTGCATCGTACAAATGTACGAGGACGGCCTATGCCATGACATTTTCGGGTTAATATACTTATAATCATTCACTATACATGGTGTTTCGTAAATGATTGCAACGATTTACGTATTTTTTGGTTTTGAATGATAGTGAAAGTACAAATGAATTGTTTTCTTGTTTTCTTCAGATTAAATCGTATCCTGTAGTCTTATATCCCCATTATTCTCGGCGTTGAAAGTGTGGAAAACATTTATTTGCATGTTTATTTGTTAAAGGCATTTTTAATGTTAATGTTTTTCATAACATTGTTCGTGTTCCATATACAGCATGTTTTGCATCTGACCTCATCATTCAGTAGTGAAATTTTATACCATAAAACATTCTTGTCAAAGTACTTCCATTTCAATGATGCATGCACAAGAGAAATAAATGTTGCCCGATTTCATACATTGTAGTAGATCTGTGTGTTACTTTAAAAATAACGGTTTTTGCTCTAGTTAATGTAAAACAAAAAGTTTGCAATACATTAGGTTCAATGTTTCCTAGTTATATCAGCCTTTTATAGTCTTTGTGCATCATACTAATCATTATACTTCACCAATCAGAAAACCACCTTATCACCATATCAATAAGGTTGCTATTCCTACAGCGAGGTGCTAGCGGACCAGGCGGAGGGCTACGTGCGCGCCATACAGTGGAACTTGTTCTACTATTACAAGGGCTGCCCGTCCTGGTGTTGGTACTACCCACATCACTACGCGCCCTACATATCAGATATCAAAGGCTTCCAGGATCTCAAGATTGAGTTTGAATTAGGAGAACCGTTTAAGCCTTTTGAACAGGTTTGTATTAAATATAAGTTTTAATATTTAGTGTCGCATTGCCCATTTTCATAACATAAGGTACAATCTAATAAAATTATCCGAGTCAAGAGTATTTAAATTAGCACTTTATGTTCTTGCTTTTAGGTTAATTATTCAATGCAACATGATTGCTACCTACTTTAAATCATGTTATGCAAAACTAAAACAAACCTACCAATATATACGTGCTAATTTCAATTGAACTCTCATTGTTTTCCCACGTTTTTATACACTCACTTTCTTGTGTGTTTGTCATTCCGGTTGGATATTTGCAACTCAATTTTGAGGCAGTTCCAAATAAGCTAGCAGGCTGAAATTCTCAGGGTAGCTTCAAACCCGATGACAACGCAATTTACAACTATAAAATAGAATTATCGACCGATGGATATGAATTACATTCAAACGAGGGTTTTAGATGTTTTTAACCTATTAATTTTAATTGTTTCTAGTTGCTAGCCGTGTTGCCGGCGGCCAGCAAACATTTATTACCGGCGCCGTTCCACGATCTGATGACGGATGAAGACTCCCCTATCGTGCATTACTACCCGCACAACTTTGAAACGGATTTGAATGGGAAGAGAAATGACTGGGAAGCGGTCGTTCTGATTCCGTTCATCGATGAGGTAATAAGACAAGATTTCTTTAAAAGATTTTTTTAGCGAAGTAGACGGGGTCTCGTCTCGTCACGGGAAGTTTTGGTTTATATTATTGCTTCATTTCTGTTTTTAGAATTTGTTAGGTAAGTATCTTATATTGTGTTTGGTAAATTATATGTGCATCTATAAAGCAAGCTCTACTTAAAAGAACACATAAACACATGCCACCTACTTTTGCAAGCAATGCATTGCCACGTAAGGTCAAACGCGGGACACGTTGCACGGCGGTTCAGGTTTAGTCAGTACTCGATTAAGACTGATGCTATCCACTTCATCCCCTGAGGGGGTGGCTGTCCACGAGAAATCCCCCATCATACCAAAAAAGGTGTATCTGCTTTTCCTGATCAGTGAAGTTACAACTGAACATTTAGCTAATGAATAATAAATGATGATAATGAAAAATAGACTATTGTGATTATAAAAAAATGTATTCCGTAGGTGAATCTTCTATCAGCAATGGAGCCATGCTATCAGAGGTTGACAGAAGAAGAAAAGAAACGTAACACTCACGGACCAATGTTAGTGTACAGCTGGACTCCTCAGAATCAAGGTATATTATAAAATTGTATTCAGTAATTTATATTTTCAAATTCCATTACGTAACATCTTACCAGTTCTTCTTAACTTCATCTTTTCCCATTTTAGGGTTGTCACATATGAGTTTATCTTCTAGTCACCTCTTCTACTTGTTAAATTACATGTATATCTCTTATTTTGGCGAAAAATTATCTTTATATGCTATCAAATTGGATATCGTACATGGCGTTTCTTGCCCTGTGGAGATGACGGAAAGGAATGCCCGCTATGTTTCATTTTCCCCTGCCGGCTAAAATTATCGGAATGCTTCTCCAGTCGATTTCCTTGCTTAACTCCGGCAATATTGATCTTCCCAAGAGTGTTTTAGCTGATAGCAGCCTACAAGATTAAAAGCGGAGCGTAGTTCTGCGTTAGACGTAGCGTGAATACTGTCGGATGACGCTTCTGGACGTAGAGGTCCTTTAGTTCGACTGCAGAAGTCGTTTCTTTCCTTGAACAAATTGCACATGTAGTCTGTTGGGCAGGCGTGGCCCTGGCCCCTGCGTACTTCCCGGCCATCCCGGCGTGCCAGGCGGCCGAGCGCGGCGTGTGGCGCGGCGACCTGCAGCTGGCGCCCGCGCAGCTGCGCCGCGGCCTGCTGCCCAACGCCAAGCGGGACCTGCTGTTCCCCGGCTTCCCCACCATGCGCCATCTCAAGTACCAGGTAATGCTACGTAGGGGCTCGTGTAACACGGGCCACGATCCGCGATTGCGCTCATATGTCTGTACTTCTGGCCACGGACCAGCAAAGAGTATCGGCTAACGAACATCTGCGATAGCGATGACGCGGCTACCCTTAAGCAACACTATTCATCGCAAATCATCCAGGATGCTTGGTTAGCTTTGGTAAAGTTTGCGCTATCACAGACCGACCACCCACAATGAGTAGTCACTGACGATAACTAGCGAAGTGTCATCCTTTAATGAACAGTGAATACGAATAGTTACACTGGTCAGACTTTCTAGCTTACAACTACCCGTAACGAATATCAAAGATGTATAAATAAAAGCCCGGATCCACAATTTACCGTACCCTCCGGAGGAACTCGTTATGACAAAGGACACACCTATCCACGTACCAATATATAAAACACTTTTTCCATGTACAGACCAGCCTGAAGAAATGCAAAGTGAAAGTATTCGACCAGCCGTCGCGCAACGAGAGCATGATAGTAGAGATCATCAAAGAGAACGAGACGGAGGACTCGCTGGAGAAGGCGGCGCAGGAGCTGCTCGGGAAGGTCGTGTGGGTCGGCTGGCCGCATCTCACTAAGGCCAAGTGAGTATACACCATAACCTCCATCAAAACCTCATCATTCAAAACCTCCATCAATTAAAAAATTGTAGGGAGGAGGACGAGCATTTGTGTGTTCCACGAATGCCTGATTCTGGGTGTCTTTGTGCGTGTGAATTGAAAGTTTGTGAAAGAACGCGACACGAGAATTAAATTCTTTGAAAGGGGCAGGCGTTTATTCAAAGGAAAAAATATATTTTATTCAAAATAAACTACTTATAAGCACTTTCTGAGCGAAACAAAATGAGTCTATAGACAGCACCCCGCCCTCTAGCTCTTTCTCATTGCTCTAGCTATGAAAAAGAAGCAGTGCAACAAACTCCATTGTACAAAATTGAACTTTTACTCGTATTGGGTTACACCGTTTTTTCATTTACCTCTTTTTAAGCAATACTTTTCAAAATTTCCTGTGTTTCAAAAATACTATTGGTCTTTTCCAATGAAAATATTCTACCATTTTGCACTTATGTGTTTAAACACGTAATGTATATTTGCACAGAGTAATATCAGTATCAGACGAGAAGATGCGTCTACACCACGTGGACAAGCAGAACAACAACGTGGACGGCGCGCCCAACTACTCCACCGAGGCCAACTTCGGGAACCTGCACAAACAGTGGATCAGCGAGAGATCAACCATCATTGAACAGTAAGACGATAACAAAGCGAATATAGTTACACTAAGACTACAGCTAGAATAGTATGTCGCGTTTTCTTTGTACTGTTTGGTAAATAACAGGTATTCAACAGTAATTTGATTCCATCTAAATATAAAGGGATTCAAGAATTCCTACGTACGTTGTCCTTTATTTGACTCCAGCAAATTTGTTTTATACATTCATAAAATATACGTTATTTTTTTTTTTTACTTTTTAGCAACATGAATCGTCTCGGAATCGAGTTGGGTGATGTCAAAATCATAGTCCATGCTGTTAATTTAAAAGGTGAGTTTTACGTGAAGATGAGATAAAATGTCTTCTTATTTATTATCATAGCAACTACCATAAATGTTCGTCATAATTTAAAATTGTATGTTTTGTGTGGCCTGTTGGTCTAGTGGTTAGTTACCCAATGTCTGTTGAGCATGATCATTGATGGGCCTCGTACTGATAATACAATGTATGCTAGTTTGAGAGTAGACATCATTGTGTGCAAGTTGTTTAATATGGTTAGTATACTTGCAGGCTACAAGTACGTAGTGCAGGACAACGTGCAGATGGTCCTGCAGCCGGAGTGGTGTCCGCGCGCGTGCGGCTACGCGCGGCAGGCGGTGGTGGCCTCGCTGCGCGCCGCCGCGCCCGCGCCCGCGCGCATCGCCAGCCCGCGCGACGCCTACCCCGTCGGGGACAGCGTGTTCCTGCTGGCCAGGGGGGACCACTACGGGACCATGGCCACGGTGACCACACACTAATGACATAATAGCGATGAGGCCACATCAATAAAAACTGAATCTAGGAATGATTTGATCCAAGTTAAATGATTTGTGAATGAATTGTAATGGTTATTCATAAAGCGTATTTGCAAGATAAAAGCGTATGAAAAACAAATTTATGCCCTAATATATTTAAAGAAATATTTGTTATTTTTCGTAGCTACTTTCACATAACAATTCGAAAGCCTTATCGTTTTTGAATAATAAAAACAATATCCCCTCATGTTCTGCCATGTGCCCCGCAGGTGGTGGACGCGGAGTGTATCCGCAGCGGGCGCATCAAGGTGTGCGTGCGCGAGCGGCCCGAGCCCGTGCCCGCGCGCCGCGCCGCCGCCGCGCCCTACCGCACCGCCAACCACGCCGCCGCCGCCTGCGGTAACCACACACTCCTGTCTGTTGGAGAGACAACTCCTACATCTCTGACTACACGGATAGCCGAGTGGTTGAGATCATCACGACAAGCCCACTGTGCTCGACGTGTCGCGATTTCGATCCCCGCGCAGGACAAGGATTTAATTCCCTAGTGCGGAAGACGTTTAAAAAATATATTATTATACAAAAAATTACATTAAGGAATTTAATTCTTGCATCACAAACATTCAAATCAGATGCACTAAGACACCCAGTCTCAGGAAAAGCATTGGCGAATCACAATAACATAAATACTTGACACGAGGATCGAAACCGCGACACGTTGCGCTGTAGGTTTGGCGTGATAACCTGAACCACTCGGATACTCGTGCTCGTGCAGTCAAAGACTAAAGCAATTTAGCAAGTCCACACAAGATCATATTGATATTCACATTCTTTAATGCGTTCCATAATCTATATATCTATACTAATATATAAAGCTGAAGAGTTTGTTTGTTTGTTTGAACGCGCTAATCTCAGGAACTACTGGTCCAAATTGAAAAATTCTTGTGTCGAATAGACCATTCATCGAGGAAGGCTTTAGGTTATAAACCATCACGCTGCGACTAATAGGAGTTAAGATATAATGGAAAATGTGAAAAAAACCGGGCAGGTATACCTAAATCATAACTTATATCTTCTACCCACGGGGACGAAGTCGCCGGCAACAGCTAGTGTACATATAGGTGTACTCAACTAATAAATGCTTATATATAAGATTTTTTTGAATCCACAGGTATATCAGCTCAGATGCTGTCACGCATCACGGGTACAGTTCTCGTGGTCTCCGGTCAAAGAAACGAATTCCCTACTGAGAACCTCAACAAAATCAATGTGGGACTCAACTTGAAGTTCAATAAAAAGGTGAGAATAATAATTTATTTATATAATTGAATAATAATAAGTACACAATGAAATTAAACTGTCCAAGCTACAAAAAAAAGAGTTTCTTTGGGGTAATATGTAATGATTTTTTGCTGAGAATCCATATTTACTTACATCTTTATATTTTATCTTTCAAGCAGGACATATAATAAAGATCTAGAAAAATTGATGTAGACTAACCTTACATTTAGGGAATTAAAAATAAATGTTGTCAACAGAATCAAGAAGTATCGGGCTACACGCGCCGCTGCAAAGTATCGAACTCGTGGCTGTACTCGGAGCGCTGCACGGAGCTCGTGCAGTCGTACGCGGAGCACTTCCCCGAACTGTTCGACAGCCTGGCCAGCTCGCACAACAAGGACGTGTACTTCGAGAGCGACCTGTTCCCCAACGAGATGGGGTGAGTGCCTACTGTATAAGAGTCATTGTGAGAAGTTTTATTGTGAAAATGGTATAAACCTGTTTGGTTGTGTAGTGAAAATGAATGAGTACCTGAATATATCGAAAATATATATCGTTAAGTATCTGTCCAGTATACTGGACCGGAGGCAGGAGGCATATGTCGAAATGATATTAGTATGAATGAATTTGTGCACGTGATTTCTATGATTGTGAAACTCTCCGCTACACAAGGATCAAATAACTAAAAGCGAGAATAGTTTATTAAAAAAAAAAAATACCTCAAACACCTATTATGAGCATGTCGAAGCTTAAGCGTAAATAAAAGTCTATATGCCTTCCATTCATTGGCAAACCTCTTCTCACATAGAGAAGGATTGAGCGTTGCTTATCCCAAATGTTTACTGCGGCTTAGTGATTTCAGATTCCAATACACACTATTTCCACAAAAAAAATCAATTATCGCTTTATGGTGATATCACTGCCGATCTCGTCTTTGTCATGAAGTCATTATGTCATTTTCCTTTGGCGAGATGTCTTTATAACGGAATATTATTTTCCAGTAAAGGCAAGCCACAAGAGATAGCTCAATGGATAAAGAATCAGCCGCACATGCGCGCGGCCCGTAGAGACTGCGGCTCTGAAGCCCTCGAGCCTGAGGAGATGAAGGTCCTGGCTAAAAGTCTGGAGCGACAGCTGGAGGAACTCAAGGGTAAAGAGAAGAAGGTCACGCTACAGGTCAAGTGGAACCTGCTCTATAAGGTGAGTGGCTGTCAATAAAGGACAAGGGTTAGAATATTTATTTTGGAGGTGGGGTAATGTTTTTTGAAGGTAGTATTTTTTTTATGTCATTGTTTATGCGCCATCGCTAATAATTTCTAAGAACATTGGTTTTATTAACAATTTAGTTCGCTAGATGGCGTTCGTGTTGAATAAGATCGCCTTATGGTAACGTTATTGGCAAAACTTTAGTCAAACACTGGATGTTTTTAAGTTTTGAAACGATATGTTCATATTTGATTTTTTTTAATATAGCGAAAGACAATGACAAGACTCACTGATGATATTTTGATATGATTTCAAATATGTTACCTTTTTTCAAGCAATTTTAAAGCTTAAAAATCTTCTACAGTTGCATTACTAGTTAAAATCGATCTAGGATATCACAGTTATTGTTACTGAAGTATTGAACAGTAGTGGACCTACTCCCGCAGCCCGAGCTGCAGTCGGGCAACCTGCCCCCGGACCCGGCGGCGGACTTCCAGCTGCTGGACCGCGTGGCGTGCGCGTCGCGGCGGCTGGCGGCGCCGGCGGGCGCGGCCGGGACCGTGGTGGCGCTGGCGCCGCCCGCCGCGCCCAACACCGTCAGGCTCTCCGACAAGATCAACGCAGAGCCCACTTTCCTCGTCATGTTCGACCAGCCCTTCCCCGGCGGCATGACTGAGGACCTCTTCGACGAGCCCAGGTTCTATAGGTAAGGATACTGTGTATTGAGGATATTGTATACCCATATCTAATATGATACATTACGACCTCCGTGGTCGAGTACCGTACGCACTGCTTTCAAGGTGTCACTGGCTCTGAGGTCCCGGGTTCGATCCCCGGTCGGGTCAATGTAAAAATTCATATTTCTACATTCTAGGGTCTTGAAATTTGTGGTGCCTACGTTGTATCTGAATTCCATAACACAAGTGCTTTAGCAACTTACTTTAGATTCAAAACAATATAATTATGTGATGTTACCCGCATTTACTTATAATTATAGATAGAATGCAAACTTCAAAACACAAGACACCCGACACAAAAACGATATCTCACTATGACATCATGAGTCATTCTTATAGACGAGACTGCAGTTTAATTTATATGCTTATTTTTGGAAGTGGAAAAGATTGTTCTAAGGGGGGGGGGGGTAATGGGAAGTACAATAACTGTAGGAATACACTACGGCTTTGAAATTTGGTTTAAATTTTTTGATTCTTAAGGGTGGCTCATGGAACGGGTTCAAAATAATTCTGTACGAAAATATCTATCTATCTTCATTAACATTATATCCGTTCACCACAGAATGTCACCGTCCAACTTGCTGAATCTGTCGTTCGGTCGCAAGTTGCGCGGCTTGGCCAGTACGACGCCGCCGCAGGACTGCTTCCTATCTCAGACACCGAACCTGCTGCGTCGGGATGATGGACACCACTCCGCGTTCGCTAACTATAGGTAAAATAGAAATAGACTTTTTCGCAACTATAATTGATTTTCAGTATAAAGCTTTGACTTCCTTTTTTCCCACGTTTTTTATATACACTCACTTTCTTGATTGTTTGTCGTTCCAGTTGGATTTTTGCAACTCAATTTTGAGGCACTTGTCGATAAGCTAGCAGGTTGGCACAATGTAATTTACAACTATAAAAACGGCTGGGACCAATTTTGATAAATTGTGACATTTTAAATGTATAAATTTTTGTCCCACTTACAATCAGGTAATGTTCCACTGTTTTGCACTGTCCTCTTATTGTATTTTTTTTTCTCTAGCCCACTGTGTCCCACTGCTGGGCAAAGGCAAATTCTTATTGTATAGGAAAGGTTAACTCTCAACTTAAGAGTAACCTAGTCTTGAATAGATCTTACCGCAATACTAAAACATATTGAAATCTACCAGCCCGCCCGGCGACAAAGCGGTCTCGCCTGACAATCGGAACCACGCGCAGAACCAGAACGTGGTCGCAAGCAACGGACCGCCTAATCAGGTAAGATATCATGTTTTGTATGTATTTATAGGACCTATGGTGAGACAGATTCATAATAATGTTTGATATAGTCCTATAGCCTGAAAACACCTCTAAGTATGTCGATAAATCGAATATTAGTTGTCCGCTCAATGTTTAACAACTTTCTCGAGTTAAATTAATCATATCTGTAGATGTCCGTGAGAGATCGCTCTTGGCAATAAAACCGCCAACTGTAGCACCATGTATTGCACTATTTATCTCTGTTAAATCTTGTACTCTTTTGGTATTTATAAAAAATGTTCTATCTTTCTATGGTAACATTTGTTTTTCCTTTTTATAAATTAGGACAACGCAACACACCTGCTGAGGAGTTTGTTGAAGATAAGCGAAACAGATTCTGATAGTAAAAAGAGTAAGGTAAGCAAGCCTATAGAACTGCATTTTAACTTATTTTATATCTTCAAACCGACTCCCACGCTAAGGAATTGAAAACTTGTGTCGTGGGGGGTTTCTCATTTATTCAAGTTACATGCACAGACTCAGGACAAGAATTCGTGGATCACAAAAACCTTTGTCGTATTGATTGAAACTGCGACACGTCGATCATAGTGTGTTTGACGTGAAGATTAACCACTCGGCCATCCGTCTGTGTTAGTTTCTCGCGATAAAGCTCGAGGTCAACTTCAATCATTTTTATTGAATTAATTTATTATTATTTTCAGAACACATCCGAACAAAATCGTAATTGGCGTGTAAAGAACGACTCCTCTTCCGGCCCGATACCTATGTCGCAGCCACCGAGGTAAGCTAAACTAGACCTTATTACATTCACCATAAAGACTACACGAAACTACACTTAGGATTTTGAAGATTATTCTAAGTTATTGAACTATTGGTAAAATTAGTGAGGTTCGTACCTTTGGTAACAACATCCTCAAAAACATTATTTATGTACTGTCAATGTTTTGTTTTCAATAATTAATGGCATAAAAACGAAATCGGTAAGACGGCAAAATATATGATGAATCTTTTTGTGCAAGCACCCAACCTGCTTTTTGGAGTCTATTTTCTGGGTAAGATATTTCATATATAGACACGTGACACGTTAGTATGAACGTATGTTTATACAAAGCTGCTTACATTTAAGAAATAAATAAGCTTTCTACAGCCACGCCTGAAAGTATTATTATTATGGTTGTGGATGCGTGACAGCGCAATACACGGCGAAGAGCGGCATCTCTCTTCTACACCCGCAATAATATTTACTTTAAGCAGAGGCGGTATGACCTAGACCAGTGCATACTATTCATAGCATTAGCATAAACAAGAATACAAAACTTTAAATTAATGGCATTCCTGTTTGAATTGTGACTGGAATCGACAAACTTTAGAGGGATTCCATCAGTGTTGGCCGTCCTTTTCTAAAAGCCCTGAATACTAAATATTTGTCATGAAATTTCTAAAATCATATTCTTTAAGCCCAGCGAGATAGTAATAAAGTATAAATACTAACTTACTATACAAAAGTTTTACGTCAAAATAGTTTTTTTCACAAATGACAGTATCTTACATTCTAAGTCTTGTTGCGACAGAGGCCCACCGCAGCCGCAGAACTGGCGCAAAGAGAGCGCGCCCATGATGAACTCTACCAGACCGCCGCCGGTCTACACTAACGAGTGGAATAACACTTATAAGGTAAGCATAAATAAAGCAAAGGCTTTTAAAAAGGTGCTGATGTGTCAGTAAAATAATAAAACTAAAATTTATAAAACCCCAGAGTAAAAAAATCGAGCCCCCAGCTTTTAAATGGCTTGATCGATTTTCATCAAACAAGTTTCAGAACATTCGCAAATAGTTCACCTTTAACTAAAAAACTCAATTAAAAACGCTCAATCCGTTCTGGAGTTAAAATGCCGACGACAGACACGACAAACATTTAAGACCCCTCTTTTTCCGTCGAGGGTTAAAACATTTATCCATAATTAAAAATACCCCATTTTATTTCAGAGCCAGCCTCCTCTCCCGCCATACCCCACATTCGGGCAGCCATTCCAAGGCCCGGGCCCCAGCCAGATACCGTTCCCGCAGTTCCAGAACCCGCACTTCCAACAGCGCAACCAACCGTTCACGTTTCGCAACCAAGACAACAACATGCGCGGCCAACACCAGCAACACGGGCCGAGGGGCTTCGAACAGAATCCCGCCTTCCCCAAACATTTGCCCACTGTTGGCGCTGTGACTGCCAATGTCACGCTGGGACCAAGTTGGAATCAACCCAACAATCAAGCTAAAACACAGGTATTTTGTAGTTTATTTTTTTATTTTTACTATTCATCCTCAACCAAATCTTTCCCTCAATTACATATGTTTGGGTCTTCTTTGAGCTTAACTGGATACAGTATGCCTACCTGATCTCCTTAACCCGGTCACCTAGGTATATTCAAATCAATCATATTGATATTCAAATCACAGGCTATAAAACCATCTAGATTTCACATCAGAAAGTATGCAATACTTGTTACAAATGTTTCTCTGTAATGTTAACCATTACACTATCGTCCAGTCAAGACGAACACTATGAGTAAGTGTATTATAGAAGTATGTGTAGTTACTTAGGACCTAAAAGAATCTTGGCGATAAAATAGCAACGTCCATTCCACTTGCACCATTAGCACCATTTACTTTATATTCTTTCTCATTTGCATTTTTTCCGCTTCGGGGACTTTGGGGGATTACCGTCATCACTGATAAATAAAGTGTTTTATCGATAGCTCTTCACCCTATCTTACATAACACGAGTGTTTTGTTAAAACACATAACCAACGCACGTGATTTATGATTGTCCTTCAAGAGTGTGATATGTTCCTAACACCTACTTCTGCTCCTTTGGGTGAAGGCCACCGTTTGTTTTAAGTATCATGCTATCTCTGACTCAAATTCAAAAGTATTTTTATTTTAAATCGGCTGTTTTCTAGGCAGCTTAAAACGCTACAAATTTTGACAGTTTCGCCAGCCAAGTGAAATTTGTGAACAGTGAGCTCATACTGCGTAGGTCGGACCATAAATAATTAATTAAAAATATGAAGGTAGAACGAGCAACATCTTCTGTCAAGACGAACACCATCTCAGTCTGCCCATGACCATGATACCTGCAAAGGTGTCGAAATGTCGGGAACTAAAACCAAAAATTAAACCGCGATAAAATCCGTAAAATTCGTTTCATTTCAATGTCTAACATTCGCGTAAACCTAAGAAACCACTTCCACTGACATTTCTAGAGGTCTAAACATGCCCAGCCGTGAGATAACATGGGCTTATAAAAAAAATCTATTCATATCTCTCTAGAAGCATCAAGTATACATGTTATGTATATTCATTTGAATATACATTTGAATATACATAACATGGTAAGGTAATTTACCTTAATTTAATTCCTAGGATCTACAATTTAATTTAATTACGAGGACTACAAACAATTGATTGTTTACAGAATGTGAAACCACCGGCCACAACTAACACAAACACCAACAAACAGAGCGCTGCCCCAGCTCAGAATAACGCGGACAAAGTGCCCTTCGTGCCACTACAAGTGCAAACTAGTCAAAGGTAAGTCAAGCACATAACAACGATAACGAAAATCAAAACCAAAAGTCATTTACTTAAATTCGGCTACTCAGTAGCACTTTTTGAAGGTCAAATTACATTGGACAGCACCAAGTTTCCTAAGTGCTTTTGCAGTGAGGGAAGAAACGCCGCAACAAACTCACTAACTGCCCGGCAGCACGCTATCTTTCCGTTTATAATATTATTCAAGAATACTCGAAGATTCCGATCGTTGCCAAAACTAGGACAGTTAGTGTTGCAGTTATGGATGGACGACGTGTAATAAACCGTCTCGTTCCCACAACCTCAACGTCTTATGTTCAGAGGATGATGGCTTCTTGTCTTTTAATATTATTCGCTCCGCAGCGCTTTCGTCGTATTAAATAATAAAAATACTTGTAAATTTATTTGATATATCTAGAAAGGCAAATGTGTGTCATATCTCATTATCAAAAGTAACTGATAGTTTAAGTTGGAATTCAGTGTCATCGCACACTTGAAATGGAGTGTCGCTAGCGCCATAAACACTTCCGTCCAGTGGCCGTCTCTCATACCTTTATTCATCATACGCTAGGTATATTATTCCTAAGATTTATTTATGAATATTTTATACCAGAAGAGTGAGGATGACATTATTTTTTATTTTCGTTTGTCGTTTAATTCATAATAATGGATAGGTATTTTTCCGTTTGTCCCGAAAACATAAATCGATCACATTACAATGAATGGAACTTAAGTTTGACGTCACGATTGTGTGTAAATTTACGAAATCGTTACATCACAAGCCCCCTCTACTAAACTTTCAGATAAAGACGTAAATGTCTTGCCAAATATTTTTAAATTATTAAATTGAGGGACGTTATGTTATTACTTTTTATACCCAGTCACCAGTCATCATACCTATTGTCCAAGAAGTCTCGTTTAGTTTGCTGAACTAACCTCAGTTCATTATTTTTTTATCTGGTATATTGCTCTACTAAAGTACATTTTTTTGTATATCGCAAACAACTTCTTACATTGTAAAGTTTGCTAATCTTGTTCAATAACTAACTGTTTTCAAACAACACACGTATTAAAATTATTAACATGCAGAAGCAAATATTCCTATATGTATCAATGGCAAGTACCACTCGTCTTAAGTGTTACTAGATAACATTGAAGATAAATAGTAGCTATTCATCAAAATTGATCTAGAAGGTCCAATTAAAGTCAATAAATATAATCATTAATTAACCATGATAAAATTTATGTAGATTTATTTTCTTCTTTAAAAACAATATTTTATTTTATCATATTAACCTATGTATAGGTGTATATGATAGTCGAAAAGGAAATAAACCTTATACATTTCAATGATACATACCTCCCAGTCTATTCACCAACATAGATGTGATCAGCTGCTCACCTAGCTCTTTTCCAAAATATATTAAAATCAACAACTGAACACGCAACTGAACTGTTTACTCGGACTTTCAACGCTTGTCCCATTAGCATGGAACTTACTGAAACAATACACAAAAATTGAAAATTCATAAGTGTGAGCAAACAGATCTGGAATAAGTCTTAGAAAAAACACATTACTTAATTGACATTTTATATGCTTTATCCTACGTTTATATAACCATACTTATTTTCAGACGTATCCAACAACCAAGTGGTTCTTCAAATAAGCAGGACCCAGGTCAAAACCCGACACCTAAGTCCAACCTACCAAAGCCACAACCTAGCAACATTCCGGTAAGACTAATATTCATTTCCAAGTTAAAAAAAGATAGTTATCCCTACTAATATTATAAATGCGAAAGTAACTCTGTCTGTCTGTTACGCTTTCACGTCTAAACCACTGAACCGATTTTAATGAAATTTGGTACAGAGATAGAGTTGACCTTGATATAGAACATAGGATAGTTTTTATTCCGGACTTTTGAAAAGTTATCTTGGAAACGCGATGTAACCGACCTCGACGCGGGCGAAAAGCTAGTCCTATATACAGGAAGTGTGCAATGTCCTGACTCGTAGAGCTAATTTATTGTTTCATAAGGCGTATGTAGACAAATTTGTGCGATCTCGTGTTTCATCTTTTTTTGCAGCTTCAACTCTACTTTGCCCGTTGCCTTCCACTGCTAGACATAAACCTCTTCCAAATTACGTTATCACGCCCAGTCTGACTACCATGCGCCTAAAATGTATATAAAGTCGTTGTTTGTTTTTTTTATTTTTTTATTAATTTGTTTTAACAGATTGTGCAACAAAGCCAGGACCCGACATCGCGGCCGATGAAGAAGAAAAAACCAAGAATAGCAGCCAACCTGCCCTTTCAAATAGATTAAATTATTTGTTAACATATCGTTTAGCGATTGTTTACGCTGCTCATACACACAGGCCGTTTACACTTACAATATAATTTACCAAATCGAATTCGACTCCAGTAACTGGAGGTAAAAAGAATCGAATGTCAAACAAATCGTGACACTATTAAAGTGCTCGAAATTATATGCATAATATTATCATTTAAGAACAACAGCCTGTATATGAGCAGACACAATCAGTAACATGAGCTAAGACTAAGAGCGACTGCAAAAAAAAATAGAAAACGCAAAGTATTGGGAATGAAAAATTCAAGTTCGACTCATCTCACTATTATAGAATAAAATCTTGTACATTTTGTAAATATTATGAAGTTATAAGAATCTGTAATGAATGAGTGTGATCAATTTATTTAAATGTAATAAAGTCGAGATTGTATACGTTCTGGCAGAGTCCAGTTTAAAGTATTATTTCTAAATTATATTGGGAAGTTAATGTTTCAAAAACAAAGCAAATCGGCGACAGGAAAAAATCGTAGATAATCTCGCAGTATTGTCAGCAGCGCTGTAGAGTTCCTGACATCAACATCGCCTTGGAAACTGCCCAACACTCGTAGGATAGTCAAGTTTCTATATCTCACGAAGTCTCAATGTGAAATTGAATAAGTGACAAATGCATACATATTTTTGTATTCTTATCATATTTTCCAATTTCTTAAATTTTATGATAATTATTTCATCTCCACCTCCACAAGTACACTCAAATAGTACAAAGTACTTAGCATTACGTATAGATATATTTTTCTCATATTTTGATTGACAACTTCTTACAGTTACTTGTAAGGAAATGATGTTATAATTAAAACATAATATTAATAGTGAAAATTGATAAATATTGTTAAACAAAAAATGTTTACTATGACTTTCAAAAACATTTTTGGAAACCAAGTCTTTTGAATCGAAACTACAGTTATTTAGGATAACTCTAACCCGACATACATTTTTGATGTTTTCTAAAATAAAATGCAAGTTTCTCAACCTGATTTCAAGACAAATTTTATTCTAGATTGTAGTATGAAGTACATGTGGACGCAACTGTACCTATTAATAAGTGAATATCAACGTGACGAACTTACAGTAGGTACTTCTTTACTTAATAGTATAACTTGACTATGTGTGTATTTACAAATGATATTTTCATTACTGATTGTGACAGAAAATATTCAATTCTGTTTGATTTATTTTTTATAAAATCAAGATTATGATTTAATAAAGTGGAAATTACAAATCTATGTTCCTATGTGATGTTTATTTTGAAACACCTAAACTTAAGTCCTAACTTTATGTTTAAAACCTTTATAACTTAGACACAAGCATGTGGATTTATCGGACTTTCTGGTTCCTTGTTATGCTTGAGTTACGGTATCACTTACGGCATACTAAGCTTGGCTCCGGAGCAGGATTTATTTGTTTATTCAGTCAAATCATATGTATATGACATAAACATGCATTACAGCAACACTACATACACTTTAAGTTATACCTGTACATATAAAAGGGAGTATAGCATACTGTGGCAAATCTGCAAATCTAGACCATAGCTTGCCTTTAAAGCCAAGGCTAACTCATTAACTTTAGGAAACAGGACTGCTTATCCTAGCTTGGCCACTTAACTTTGCATCACACTAAACCAGGCCAAAAAGTCTTGCAAAGCAACCCAAAGAGCCTTCGAACATACAAAAGAAATTCAAATCAAACCTTGACACTTGTGATGTTTATAATAGGGAGGGAAATCATGATACGTTATCATAATGAAGGCAGAATTTCGAGTGGATCATAAACACTTGATATGTACTGCATAAAAGAACCCCACAATGCCAGCACTCTATATTCACGGTGCTACAGTGATTGCAGGTTAGTGAGCATTTATAGTGATTTTATAAGTGGAAATTGTGAAATATAAAGCCAAAATGAACCAGCCGCGTCCAAAATTCTGCTTGTGAAGAGAGAAACAATCAGGGAAGATTTGGAATATACAATTTTGTACCCAAGCACTTTTGTGGGCATATAACAGTTTCTTCATCACCCGAACATCGGCTCGCGACCCCTTCATGATTAAGGACTCCGGTTGCGTCCGAAATTAGTCTAAATAGTTACTATAAAAATATATTATTTTGATTTTCAGTAAGACCCGAGCACGTGATTTTATTTTTAACTAAAATCATATAATATCATGTGTTAATATAGGTATAGAATTGTATTGCACCCAGTTTCATAATTTAGAAGCAGTTTTCATACTTAAAATGGTTTTGGCGTAGCTCAAAATGCGGGCAGCGTTGTTACTGGTGGTTACCGTTCTGGTGGGGACCGTGGTGAGCGTGGACGTGTGGTGGGAGTCGGCCGTCGTCTACCAGATATACCCTCGCTCCTTCAAGGACAGCAACGGGGATGGGGTAGGAGACCTCAACGGTGAGTAATGAACAACGAACAACTAAAGACAGTATGTTAATAATGATTATATTAAAAATATAATAAAAAAAATAACGACTTTACGTTCACGGTTTGTACATATTTGTCGTCACATTTCTTTATTAAGTGTTTTAGAAAAAATACATAAAATAAACGACTTTAAAATTCAGGAGGTAATACTTCATAGTCTGACAGCGTTCACGCTGACCAAATAAAACATAAAATACCTATATTTTTGGGCAATGCTCATAACCGATTAATTGTTTTAAAAACATCTCCAACAGGGATTAAGGAAAAGCTCCCGTACTTGAAAGACTTAGGTGTCGATGCTATCTGGTTGTCACCTATATTTAAGTCGCCTATGCGTGACTTTGGCTACGACATCACTGACTACAAAGAAATATCCTCCGAATACGGCACGATGGCAGACTTCGATGCTCTTATGGCTGAAGCTAAGAGAATTGGTGAGTTTTAAGGACTTCATTGCTGACAATGCCTTTGCGGTATAAATTCCTTTAATGTCTGTGATAAAGAAGTGAGTCATTGAATGGAAATTTTTCGTGACGTCACTCCTTGCTACTATTTCTGCTACGTCACCCCTTAGGAACTCTTTATCTTAATCAATTTTGTATTAGAAATGAAGGACTAAATGAACTTATTCTTTTCATAACATTGGTTGAATCGATGCAAGAGTTTCAGAAAGACCTACGAGAAAAATTGATTAATTAAAATAAGATAAGTCATAAAGTTTCTATTTTATACGACTCCCGCACACAGGAATTTAATCACCAATATACAAATGATAAGAAATTAAGACACCCAGTCAGAACAAGCATTGTAGATCAGACAAATGCTTGTCCTTCGCGGAATCGAAACCACGACACGACGCGCACAGTGGTTTTGACGTGGTGACCTCAACCACTCGGTGCAGTCAAAGTTGTAGTTACCATAAATACTTTTTTACTGACCATTGTTTCCCAGGTATCCGTGTGATATTGGACTACGTGCCGAACCACACGAGTCCGGAGAGCGACTGGTTCCAGAGGTCAGCGCTGTCGGAGAGTAAATACAAGGATTACTATATCTGGGCGAATGGGACTGTAGACTCCACAGGCGCCAGGTCACCACCAAATAATTGGGTAAACTGCTTAATAATATACATAGTTATAATCTGACATATACTACCGGCCTGTATAACTGGGCACAGGCCATCTATTTTTGTTTGTTTGTATGTGTCTTTGTTTGTCGTTCCGATTGGATTTTTGTAACTCAATTTTGAGGTACTTCCCAACAAGCTAGCTGGCTGAAATTATCAGAGTAGCTTCAAACCTGATGAGAATGCAATTTAGAACTATAAAAACGGATGTACCGATTTTAATAAAAAAAATAATTTAGTGACATTTAAAACGTGGGTATATAGTTTTTTTTTTATTTATAATAATAAAAAATAAACGAATGAAAAAGGAATGATTTTTTTCTGCAATGTGGCAAAGCATCGTTTGCTGGGACGGCTAGTCATTATACATTATACAAAATTCACGGCTCGACCGATTTTAATGAAATTTTGTGTACAAATTCGGTAGCTCGGAGAATCGGGCATCTATTTCTCATAGCAAAACAGCGTTTGTTTTAACAGCTAGTAAACTTTAGATATGAAACTTACAAAATAATTTCCAGGTCAGTGTTTTCCGTAAGAGTGCGTGGGAGTGGCATCCAACCAGATTGCAGTACTACTTGCACCAGTTCGCGATAGGCCAGCCCGACCTCAACTACCGAAACGCTGATGTGCGACAGGAAATGAAGGTAAACCACTCACTATCACAGACAAAGAAATTGTCCGATCGTGAATGTTCATTCTAAAAGTTAGGGCTGAACAGTTGGTCGAGTGGTTAGTAGCATTGACTGCTTTAACTGAGGTCGTGGGTTCGATTCCCACCCAGTACAAGTGTTTGTGTGACGAGCACGATAATTTGTTCTGTGTCTGGCTGCAATTTTTCTATATTATATATGTATTTTGAAGTATGTTTATCAGTCGTCTTGTATTCGTAACTCAAGCTTTGGTTTAAGACTAGATGGCCTTGTGTGAAAGTTGTGGAATATTATTTTTATATTATAATTCTAGGATGTGCTTCATTTCTGGCTGAAAAAAGGAGTGTCTGGGTTCCGTATGGACGCTGTCAACTTCATTTACGAAGTAGATCCGGCCAAGTTCGGCGGAAAATACCCTAACGAAGCACCTATTGGTAAGTGATTTTATCACTAGTCACTAAGCATTGCTGACGGCTCTGATGGAACGCAACATAAATGTTATTTACATCAAGCGTTTGAAGTTTCATCTGAATCGGTCCAGCGGTTTTTCCATGAAAGCATGACAGACAGGCACTCACTTTAGTATTTACCTATATCTCTAACTAGCTGTTGCCCGCGACTTCGCCCGCGTGGTTAGAAGATATAAGTTATGATTTATATCTACCCTGTTTTTTCCCACATTTTCCATTGTATCTCCGCTCCTATTAGTCTCAGCGTGATGGTTTAAAGCCTAAAACCTTCCTCGATGAATGATCTATTGACACAAAAAGATTTTTTCAATTTGAACCAGTAGTTCCTGAGATTAGCGCAAAAAAACTCTTTAGCTGTATATATTAAGTGAAGAACTAAATACTCGTAAGTAGTAGGTAGTCAAAGCAAGTAAATACAAGCTTTTAAGTTAATCTTAACACAACAATTTCAAGTTATCGCTTTTAATTCTAGGCTCAGTAGCGACCGACGAATACGATTCCGTAAACCACACATACACTAAAGACTTAGACGAGACTTACAACGTGATATTCGATTGGAGAGCTCTTCTCGACGAGTACACGACACAGCACAACGAGAACAAACTAATGGTGACCGAGGCCTACACCAGCCTGCCGATGATGATGCGTTACTATGGCAACGCGACGCGCACCGGCTCCGTACCATTCAACTTTGTTTACTTGGAGAGTATCAACAGCACTTCTGACGCCAATGGACTGAAGAGCGCGATCGATGCTTGGATGACTAATATGCCAGCTGGGAAGGTGGCTAACTGGGTGGTAAGTTGGTGGTACTTTGATATGATGATACACTATTATTTTATGCTATGAGTGTTGTTTTAACTTATTATTAAAAAAAAATTGGAAATTAGATTCTTGTGACCCTGGATCTTTGCGATATTGATAAGATTGAATATTTTCTTTAAGTGTGAATATCATAGTTGCAGCTTATAAAAATTTAAGTTCGTTTTTGACAGAATGGAAACCACGATCAGAAGCGTATGGCCACGAGATACGGCGAAAAGAGAGTCGACGCCATGAATATGCTGGCGCTCATCCTGCCTGGACTCTCGTTCACATACCAGGTACCTAGGCTTTATTCTGATTAATTTTACTAGAATTAAAAAATCCCTACAAAAATACGTTAAATTTAAATACCCTAATACTAATAACAGTGCCATGGTGGAAACAAACCATATTCCGGTTTTTACAGTTCTGACTAATTGAAATCTAATATGCCGGAAACCATCCGTCTTACGATTGGGACTAACGAGCCTAATAGAAAACATCTCTCCCCTCCCCCCTTACCTGCGTACTCAGGTAAAAAGTCCTAAAGCTCCGACACCACCGTCATTGTAGGAGCTTTAGGACTCCATAGAACTAGAATAGAACATATCCGTATATGTTGACAGGGAGAAGAGTTAGGCATGACAGACGACATGATCCCGTGGGCGTCGACGCTGGACCCGCAGGCGTGCAACACGGAGGACCCGCTGCAGTACTGGCGCGTGTCGCGCGACCCCGCGCGCTCGCCCTTCCACTGGGACGACTCTGTTTTCGCCGGCTTCAGCAACGGCAGCAGCACCTGGCTGCCCGTCGCCAGCAACTACAGGACGGTTAATGTGGCCGTCCAGAGAGCCATGTACAAGAGCCACTATAATGTAAGCTATTCCATCGATAATCTACCCTTTTTTCGCATTAGCTTGATGGTATGACTAGATTTGAAGGCACCTTGATGCGGGTCGCAAATGACAGTAGAGATTACACATACAGTAGAGAGATTCTATGTCGACCGTCTATCTATATCTGACGCCGGCAGGGTCGGCTTTCAAAGTATAATTATGTCGTGATTAACAACGTTTAAAAAGTTACAGTTTTTTCAACAGAATAATTAATGTTTGTTCCAGTTCTACAAAGATATGGTCGCCTTGAAGCATGGGCCTGCTCTCAAATCCGGGAAGTTGGAAACACATGTGCTTGGAAGCAATGTATTTATAGTTACCAGGTACTGATTTATTTACTCTCTTACAAAAAAAAAATGAAATTGCTCCGTCATTAAAATTTCCATAGGAATAATATGACCAAAACATTATAAACCGTGATTTTTTAGTCGTCTTACAAAAGCAGCCCAGTTCATGAATCCAATGACTAGAACAAGTTCATGATAAAAAATTGGTATTTATGAGATTTGAATAAATTTAAAATGCTATTTCTATTCAATATTATGATGCAATTCGTAGTTTTTCAGAAACACAGCTCTGTTGCGAGCGCGGTCCGAGCCTTGTAACAATGGTGAGGGGCGCGGGCGGCGGCGTTTTTATCATTTTTAAGAGTATTTTCGGATTTCTCTTGTTTAATTTTTCTTCGTAATTATAATTCGTAATAAATAATCGCGCCTAGGGGTATTTTACGTCGGATACATGAACTGGGCTCCTTTTGTAAGACGACTAAAAAATCACCGTGTATATTAATACACAGAGAAGGACTGCCCTAGTAGACCGGAGACCAGACTTCAACAAGACTCGTTATAATTTAATATTCTTGTTTCAGACTGACTTCTAACCAAAAAGAAGGCATCATAGGTATAATCAACTTGTCAGGTCTCTCGTACCAAGTGGACATCACGCAAATGTCTGGGGTCACAAAAGAGCTCACCGTTGTCGCTTCTGGAGTCGACTGCATTGTTTCTAAAGGGTAAGATAGGAGATTTCGATTTTTTTTATTCATGGGAATATTGTTAATTTATTTTTTTCTTATACAACACACGATAAGGAATGAAGACTGGGTATAAGAAGTAAAAACCTTTTAAGAGTAAAGATATTAGATTTGCCTTCATTTGACCAATCAAAATAGACAGAAATAACTGTTTTAGGGTTAAGGCTATAACGTAACGACTGCGATTAAATGACGTTGTCGTGAGTTCCATTCACCGTTATTTGATCAATTTATGTTTGCGGGAAAAAGAGAAATAATTATCCATTGCCTTCCTGACGGAAATCTTTTCTTATCTATGTGCATGTATTTCTACTACTGTAATTTATTTAATTTTTTACAGGGACAAAACAGCAAAGAGTGATATTAGATTGTCAGGGTACTGTGCGATGGTGCTGCAGAACGCTGGCCAGAGGCTGATCTACAGTTTCACAGTGTACTTCGCAATTTACTTCTTATACGTAAACCTAGCATAAATGTTGAGGAAGAATATAAATAATATTTAATTGTAATATTTGTAATTTGTTGTAGTTGGTTGTCCATTTGCTTGCAAAGTAATTTCATTATAAGAGTGTCATAATCTTAGTAGATGTTATCAAAAAAGTACTTTTATTCCATTGTTTTCAAGAATCATTTATAGCACTTGTATTTTTTTTAATTAGTTTGTTAACTGTGAAGAAAGAAGGAAACAGTCAACAGTGTAAAAAGTTGTGATACTTATTTATTGTTAGATAAAAAACCATGCCTATTTTTATTAATTAAATAAAAATATCTACATAAAAATTATTTGTTTATAAAACCTCTTTTCTTTGAACCTAATCCTTTCCTTTTTGGGTGAAATGGTGAAATACCCAGGGACTTCTTGTGCCTAACTTGTGTGTGAGTCATAGGATGTCTCACACATGGCTTCCTTACAAACACTAGGATGAATGGTGAAACAAAAACTAAGAAATGCAATCAATTTAATTAAGAAGTGATTTAACAAAATTTATATCCACATGCTTACTTTACTATTTACATTAAAATAACATATTAAAAATCCATAGCCCCTTCTAAGAAGCACAAACAGTCAACTTTGTTGATGATCAGATCCAAGTCTTTCTTAGCTATTATTTTTCTTTTATTACTTGATGTGTAGGCGTAGGTTTCCTTTGCTATTGTTTCTAAGAATAATTCCTGCAAAGGAAATCTGTATTAGCATTTATTTATTTTTTTTATGTGGCAAAAAATATTTGTGAAAAGGAGTTATTCTTTTTTTAGGTGTATTTTTTTACGATCATCACAAAAAAATGTTACCATCACTTAGTGTACAATGATACTGTAGCCAGGTGGGGCGATTATATTCATAAGGCAGTAGACAGGGATGGGAGAAGGCTCAAGATCCAGCTTAGTGGCATGCAATGGGAGAGGCCTATGCCTAGCAGTGAACTGTCATGATGATGAAGTAAGGTTTGTGGCCACCATACTTGGGGTTAGTAGATCCGACAACATTTTAAAATAACCAGCCTCCTATAAACCAGTAAGTAGACCAACTTAACTATGTGGTATATATAGTAGTATAAGAAAACCACAGTTAGTTTAAACAAAGTTTATGGCTCTTGCAGAAGGGCCAAATAAAGGAAATATCTACTAATCAACAGTCTGCATACATTTTTGATGTAACTGTCTTACCAACAGGTTTATATTGATTTAAAGACAATAATGTAGTTATTAGACATGGCCGCTTAATAACCGGTGCATCAATGCAATGTAATTCTTTTCTGCAAAAAAAATCGTAGAACACTCACCGTTGCTTTGGTAACCAAGAAAACGGCATCTCCAGACACGACGCTCACGTCAGGATCCATCTTCATGATATTCTTGATCCTTGCTATTGGCAGCCGCGTGGAGCGCACCACCTCGCTCTTACTCTGCGGCTGCGGCTTCTTCTCGTCAACGGCCGGCTCTTCAGAATTCAACACCTCAGAATCAGTGATAGTGTTCAAAATATCTGAGTCAGTTTCCGTAATTTCTGTTAACTGGTGGTCCGCCTCAAGGTAGTGGTCTGTATCGTCGATTATGTCTGATATGTCTACGTCGTCGTAATGCTCATCGTCTGCCATATTTGTGTAAATTTATTATTTTTTCTTTTTATAATAGAAGCTCTTAAATAAAGTATTGAGTATTTGGCGGGCTGTTTATTTTTATTTCGCAATTTTGACATTGACAGTTGTCGGTGACAGTTTTTGTGAGTTCAGAAATTGTGAAAAGATGTATTAGAAAATATTTCAATAAAATTCTCAAACATTTTACCACGCTTTTAATAGTACAGTACTCAAAATCAATTGTAAAAAAAACAGTGGGAGTCGTTTAAAAAAAAAACATATTTCATGGCTTAAAATCTCTGAAACTAAGAGAACGCATTTATACGTATGTTTGTTTTGTTGGTCTCGATATTTCTGATAAACATCAAGATTTTAAACCTACCTTTTGACTATAAACTATAACTGGGTTTTATAAACTTATTTAGCTTATTCTCTTGATCAATCAACTCGGCCCATTGTCAGTGCCGTATTATCCATAAGGCACTTTAGGCCAGTACCTAGGGGCCCACTATGACCAGGGGGCCCCAGGGGCCTACCACTTGAACTACAGCACTACAGCACTAACTTGAACCAAAGGGGCCCCCAGTCCCTTGTTGCCTCGGGGCCCCTGGGCCCCTAGATCCGGCCCTGCCCATTGTCGCCAAAGACTTCCGTGAAGTGTGCACTACAACTGTCTACAACACCCGGTGCTCCGACTTCCGCATCCAGCAGGTATACTTTTTCTGAGTTCCGACAACTGACAAGTAGTCAGAAGCTTGAAAGGCTGACCACAGTCTAAAAAAGGGGCATCGTGTTGCCTAGGTAACTGGGTTAAGGAGGTCAGATAGGCAGCCGCTCCTTGTAAAACACTGGTACTTAACTAAAACCGGTTAGACGGGAAGCCGACTCCAACATAGTTGGGAAAAGGCTAGGCCGATGATGAATGTAGACGATGACGTTCCATCCGAGTCCAAAAAAGGAGGATCTTATGACTTCCTCTGTTCAACCTCTGTTCAGTAACATTATGCCGATTTTTTTGAATCACATTTACACCAAAACTCACTCTTAACTTTATTACACAATCGCTGCCTTAATGTAAAACAAATGTAACGGAAGTCGACGATCCACATAATATTTTTACAGCAATGGAAACAAACGAAAAGACAAGTATAGTGTTCAGCCAAATATTTTGATCTGATTCACAAAATATTTGCATTAGCGCTTTATAAGGAACTGTCGCAGACGCACGCGATTACTCGTAGTACTGCCAGTTGTATAAGCATAAGTACGCTGGGTATAAAGTAATTGGGAACAAGATTCGTGAGTGCATTACGCTGAATAATCTCGATCCGAAAGCGCGTTTGGTGTTTTTTTTCGTTTAATATGGTCACAGTAATTTTGAGCCAAAAGAACAGTTAGATTGCATATTTGTTGTGCTCTGAATTCGACTACATACTTTTATGTAGCAGGTAATTGATGGAAATTATGAAACACTGCAAAATTTACTTACAATTTTTTGGATCCTGAAACTCCTTAAGATATTCAGACGATGTCAGTCCTTTTTTATAGAAAGCTATGAGAAAATTTTGTCTCGGTACGTAATTTTCTTCACTACGTTGTGTTATAATAAACATGTACTGTTTTATGTCACAGCCGGTAAACTCAGTTTAATTCAAAATGCGGGCAGCGTTGTTACTGGTGGTTGCCGTTCTGGTGGGGACCGTGGTGAGCGTGGACGTGTGGTGGGAGTCGGCCGTCGTCTACCAGATATACCCGCGCTCCTTCAAGGACAGCAACGGGGATGGGATCGGAGATCTTAACGGTGAGTAAGCTTCGATCTTCCACAGTTATTCCTGTCAACTGTAGGCTCAATGACCGCCAAAATACTCGAATACCATTTCATAAGAAGTTGAGTAACTTTACTCGTATCATCGTGGGTCTGATCTTATCCGTATAATATGTTTGTGTCGACATCGGTCTGTATGCTTCAAATGTTTATAAAACAGGCATTTGTCACTGCTCCAATGTTACGGAACCTGTCTTTACCAGTCCCAAACAAATGAGACTCTCGTGCCATAAACGTATCGTGCCTTAATTTAAACAGAATCTAAGGATTCCTGAGGGTTTCTAAATTACATTAAACAGAGATGATAGAACTTTTGTTGAAATCACAAGCATTTTGTCTGCTCATGAAATATACGTAACGCGTCGATCAGCCTTTGAGATTTACATGGTGTCTTTTGCTACTCGGAGACTCATTAAGCAGTGTTCTCTTGCAATCTGCAGTCTTGCAGACTGAATAAGCAAAATGTTGCCGACTGGAAGTATCTGGGTATAAATAAACACCAATGCAATAGAACCAGCTAAGTATTACTGTACCAACTGGGACACGAATCCTTGAATTTAATGAAATTGAAACTGAAATACAATTTACAACGTGATTGCATATTGTGACATTAACAGTCGTTATCAGTTGTTTGTTTCTGTAAGGTGATGGAGAGGTAAGGGCCGGTTACATTATTATGAATATCTGTACCGCCATCTCTGAAGGTGAGACTTATGATTTCTGGAACCGTGTCCATTGTAATATACGACAGAACAGCGGTATCTCTTGTGCGAAACTGTCACGGTTTTACATCAGAAGGTGGTGACAGAATGAGGTATATTTCTCACTTGTTTACCGTCTTTGTCTGATTTTTAATATCTATAACACTCTATTTTCTTCGTTGTCGAAGAAGTATGCCGTAAGTATTACGATTCCAACTGCAATTTAATTACTGGCTTAATTGAATAACTGATTTTGCCAAAACTGCCAAGATTGTTAGCAGACTTCATCGTTATTTTTGCGAATACTTTGAAATGTTTCCATTTTAAAGGCTACTTTGTAGGATCCAAAAGAATATGTTTATTTTTGCCAGGTATAACGCAGAAGCTGGCGTATCTTAAAGAGACGGGTGTGGATGCGATATGGCTGTCTCCGATCTTCCTCTCCCCGATGTATGACTTCGGCTACGACATCACTGACTACAGGAAGATAGCCCCGGAGTACGGGACCATGGACGACTTCGATGCCCTCATGTCTAAAGCCAAACAATTAGGTAATTCATTTGTCACAGTTTCATATAATTATTACAAAATTGACGTGGTGAGTATGCAAACCTCTGTATATAGTTAAGATTCTTGGTTTCGTCGTTTTTTATAAATCAATTATTTTTGTATCTCTGTTTACTAATTATGACAGATGAGACATTCTGCCTGGTCTATCCTATAATTGCTATATATTATAAGAAACAATTGTATTCTGCCTAAACTGGCGATAGGATTCAAGCAAGCAGAATTCTATTACACAGTGGTTAAACAAATTGCAAATACGCGACTTGAGACCAAGATAAACAAACAGCGATTACAGTTGACGATAAAATTGTCACAACATAATGCCTTCCGGTGTTGGCCGAGAAGCTAAACAATAGAAAAACGAACCTTTTATAATAAGTACTTAACTACATAACAATGTTATCACATATAAACTAGTCATCTTCATGAAAAGTCAAGGACAAATTGATACCAAAGTTATCTAGGATAGACCGTTTTGTATGATGATAGGAGGATCTTGTCTATTTTAGTAATAATGGCTCTCATTAGTAAATGTTTTTGATAACGCTGACTTGAATGATGCCTTCTTTTGTTTTACATTTTGCTTGAGGTCGTCTTTTATTTCCTATCCTTCTCACAGACTGATATCATTAATTATGATTACCATATACTAAATCATATCTAATAATAGAAATAGTTTTAAAATTATATGTTTGGTGTGTTCAGGAATTCGTGTGATCCTGGACTACGTGCCGAACCACACGAGTAATGAGAGCGAGTGGTTCGTGAAGTCTGCCCAGAAGGACCCCAACTACAGCGACTACTATATCTGGGCTGATGGGAAAACAGACCCCGAGGATCCAAGGAAACTGTTACCGCCTAGTAACTGGGTAAGTTCCGAAAGCCAGTAAAAGTAGTAGTAAAATTTTCTCAAAGTTACGTACGTATTAACTTTTAAAAGTTACATTAATTTTATACTCATATGGCTAAGTATCAAACGCACTGGTTAAGCTACGGTGATACGGTCGGATCATGGATGGGTGATCATCTATGTCATAGAGAGTTCCTATGTGTTTCGGAAGGAATCTTAAATTAATTGGTCTGTAATTTATAAATACATCTTTGAAATTCGTCACTGGTAGTTAGAAGCTAGAAATTCTGACAACCTGTAGACAACCTTAGTAAGCTCCTTAGCTTAACCTGAAGTTGTAATGGTTTGACGGATTAAAGTTATTATTTGGCCATACAGTGTTTGCAGATATGAATTTTAAGATAAATTGTGATTTGTGGGACAGAAGCTAAACACACCATCACCTGTAATACAAACTATTCTTCGTCATTTCAATGAAGAACATAATTTGTAGGTTAGCGTTTTTCGTAAGAGCGCGTGGGAGTACAGCCCTGTCCGGAAGCAGTACTACCTGCACCAGTTTGTGATTGGCCAGCCAGACCTCAACTACCGCTGCGATAAATTACGCGAAGAGATGAAGGTATACCTACATTAAACAGATACAGTACTACAGATACAATACTAATGTAACTATGTATTATTGACTCCAATAGTCACATACCTAAATGTTGTCAGCTTTTTTCTTTTCTCATCTTTAACTCTCTCTTAACATCGTCTCCGGGCTCAAAGAGATGAAGCGAGAAGACTCTTCTCTCGACATTATATATTAATACGCAAAAACCCATCGACTAAAAATATGTTCCACGTATTTCAGGAGGTGCTTCGCTTCTGGCTGGAAAAAGGAGTTTCTGGTTTCCGTGTGGATGCTGTAAACTTGATGTATGAAGTAGACCCCGCTAAGTTCGGTGAAGTATACCCGGATGAACCGGTCTCAGGTAAGGAGGATATGGCCGAAATTTGGATGCCCTAAAACAATGATGAATAGACTTTTAAAAAACTCGCTGCTACTTTACAGGTACTGCCGGCACGACTCCAGACGACTACGATTATCTCAACCACATCTATACGCGAGACCAAAACGAGACTTATGACGTCATTTACGAATGGAGGGCTCTCCTCGACGAGTACAATGACAAACACAACGAATCAAAGATCATGATGACCGAAGGTTACACGACGCTACCAAACATGATGCGTTACTATGGCAACAAGAGTATCAACGGATCTATCCCATTGAACTTTGCGTATCTTGAAGAGTTGAAGAATACTTCGACAGCGAGAGATATTAAGATGGTGGTTGATAAATGGATGACGTTTATGCCAACTGGAAAGATCGCTAACTGGGTGGTAGGTTGGGATTTATTTATAGGTGAATTTGGGTACTTACTGTCTTTCTTTGGTATTGGTCAAATTCGTCCGAAACTTATACCTTTTTAATATTTTTTAATAGAAGTTTACTTACAAAAAAAGACTGCAACCGCACTAACGAGTTATATCTTTTCTTCGTGTGGGGTCTCACTGCAATTGTGGATCACACAAATGCTTGTGCTACGCGGGGAATGAACCTGGGAGACGAGTCTAGCGCAATAAGTTTGACGTGACAACCTCAACAACTCGGCAATTGCAGTTGACTGTTTTTATTAATGTGTCACATTTGGTAATTTCATTCTAAAACGGTTCAAAAACGTTGTAATACTTTACGTCTTGAAGCGAAACCATTATCATCTGCTTTAAATACTTGCTTAGATATGTGCTAAATGTTGTCAGAACGGAAACCACGATAAGAGTCGTCTGGCATCCCGGTACGGAATCAACAGGATAGACGCCATGAACATGTTAGCCATGATACTCCCCGGAGTGACCATAACATACCAGGTGAGCAATTCAATATATTGCCTATCGCTATCTCGATAGTTATCTTGAATTCTATTTAACAAGCCTTTTTATTTCACTAATTTGAATCTTTGCCATGACTAGGGTATTTAAATACGTTGGTGTAGAATTGTTTGAAATGTCTCTGGCATCATCTTTCAGATAAAAAAAGAAAACAAAAATAATTTTCATCAGTCCAAATCAGTTCCTGTACTTAAAACTACATCACACTTTAGGGTGAAGAAATCGGCATGACCGACGGGTACGTGAGCTGGAGGGACACTAAGGACCCGCAGGCATGCAACACGGACGACCCCATGAACTATTGGCGCGTGTCCCGCGACCCCGCGCGCACCCCCTACCACTGGGACAGCACCGCGCTCGCCGGCTTCACCAGCGGCAACACCACCTGGCTGCCCGTCGCCGACAACTATCACACTGTTAATCTAGCTGCTCAGGTGGCTGCGCCCAAGAGTCATTATAAGGTCAGAATCTTTATGTCTTGTACAAGGTTTTTTCTATAAAACACGACTACGGATTTTTGTCACCCACTCAAAGACACCCAGATTCGAAGCAACCATCCGTAGATCACATGATTGTCTTTCTATCCGAACGGAAGCTAATGATTTACTTAGATTAGGTAGTGATTTTATGCATTTGAAGGATTGCAACGCATTGCCACAGACACAAAAACACGGATGACGACGGTTCAGGTTTAGTCAATAAAAAGGTAAATAGCCATTTCCTCCCCCGAGGGAGTGGGTGTCCATGAGGGTTCCCCCAACATAATAAAAAAAAATAGTCATTGTATGTTTAGTTAGTCATGTTAGATGCAAATTGCTGTAATCGTAATCTCTAACTGCCTTTATTTGTTATGCTTCCAGTTCTACAAGGACATGGTTGCGTTGAAACGTCTGCCCGCGGTGCGCGCCGGTGACCTGGACCTGCGAGCTCTGTGCGACTCCGTCTTGGTTATTACTAGGTAATTTCTGTTACAATTATTCTACAATTAAAAAAGATTTTCAGGAAGAACAGGCTTTTCCCGAAGATTGTGGGCTGCAGGACGGGGAGGTAGACAAAATACAGCCTATAAAATTCTGTGGGTGCTTATCGTCAACGGCGCCCTGCCGCCGCTGAAATATCTGAGGTGTCTTTTGGGCGCACACTTTGATATTTATGTTCAACAATGTTAAAGGAGACAGTCTGCGTGATAAAAAATGTGTTGGGGCCACCTCTATTTACAATGGAAGCATTCTAATTTCTTCACTATAGTACTTCTATGAAGGGGTGCCACGACCACCATCTTTAAAAGACTATTGCTTTGGTGGAAGAAAGACGCCTGTCTCCGTATTACCCTAAGAGTTGTTGGTAGATCTCAGATCTATGTAGCATATTGTTACATATTGTTTCCTCTCGCCAGGCTGCTGCCTGGTCAGTCCGCGGTACTGGGCATCATGAACCTGTCCGGCGGCGAGATAACTGTAAACCTCAGCTCACTGCGACTCATCCCACAACAGCTCACCGTCGAAGCTTCAGGCGTCAACTGCTCGCTTGATAAAGGGTAACGATTGGAGACTCATGGAGTTTAAACTAAAAAACTTTGTTAGGTTAAGGAAAAAACCGGGGACTGACAGTTTTTTTAAATTAGATTATACCAATTTAAAAAGTTTTTGCTATGTCGCTTCGAAATTCATCAAAAAATTAGAGACATGTAGCTTTGTATAGGTAGTGTAGAATTTTCAATTAGTAGGAAATACCTGGAAAAAAAACATATTCCGTATTTGGGGGAAAATCCAAGTCCCCTTATATATTGGTGCGGTTTTGAAGTTTTGAAATTCCACCAAACTATGTCTGCTATAAATCAAAATAGAAACAAAAGACGTGTCTATATTGTTTCACTATAATTAAATTACCTAATTGACATATTTTTCTCTTTCAGAGCTCAAGTTCAGAAGCACAGCATCCAAATGCCAGCTCACTGCGCTCTGGCCCTGAAGTCCTCACAAATTTGCTGCTAATCATCATCAGTCGCCATAATCAGCTTTTAATCATCCCATTTGAACAGTTCCCAGTATTCAAATGACCTATATCTACATTTTTTATTGCCTTTTATTACCTTTGTTTACCAAGCATATACTTCTGGTAAAGTAAAGTTGTATATAAATAAATATATGTAAATAATATTGATGCTTTTATGTGGCACCGCCTTATTCATTAATCAAGGTGTTAGCTACCTCCAATCCGAAATTCTATCGAAAATGGTTTAATTGTTTGAGCGTGAAGGAGTTACTAATATACCAATATAACGTAAAACCAAAAATTTTGGCCCAACTTGTGTAGTTTTGAATTTTGTTAAAATACCTCATATACATAGTTATCGCCGCAGCTTCGTACAAATTTACATAGATAAATTAATTTATTAATATGGCTTTATAGTAACCATATGGTACATTAAAAGTCAGTTAAAATGTCCCTTTATCGAGTTGTCAATTAAAAAGAATAAGGCTATTGAAAAAATAAATAAAACACACTCATCATTATAATAAAATATTATTATCAGTTCGTGTTGAGTATCAAAACAACATTAAAATAATGATCCATATATACACCTATAACACTTACAATTATAGTATTACAATTAATTAATTTCTACTGTACATACAATTAGTACATTATACATTTTATGTAGATATTTTCGAATTCGTCTCGCCCCGACTTGCCGTTTCGTATTACATCACATCATATTACTTATTTACAATATTAAAATTAACATTTTAGTCAATTTTGTCATAGAGCCGTGTATTAAAGCCAACAGCGATAAGCCATATAAAAAAGAACAATGGCTGAATAGTTCAATGACTGTCATTAAAAAAGAAAACAAATTCTGAACGTCACGAACAAATGACAATTAGCAAAAAAAAACAAATGTGAATATTTTTGTTCAATTATAACAGAAAATTGTGTCAATTACATGAAGGTAATGAAATAAACGTAATAAATCGTTTAAGTACATTCCATTTCTCAATCAACTTGAACGTAAAACTGTAATTATTATGAGACTAACATGTTTTAGAGATCTTAACATTGCTTCCGAAAAAAAACTATGCTTTTGTATTGTATGTTTGCATCGTTAAACTCCATGAATTATAAATACACGTAGCATTAGAATCGATACTTCAGTATAAGCCAAGGTTTTACCGAAGCCTTGTAGTCAACAAAGGCATTGTTGCAGTCAAGAACTTGCATAATACATCTTATACGTAGTAGGCCGTATTGATTTCTACATCCGTAGAAAAAGAAAGTAATCTATATTCTCTTTGATAGTCGCTCAAGATTAGTGACAAAAACCTCCTTTCCTCAAGTCTGTGGTACTAATAGTCAACGAAGTGTCGTTGTTCCAAAAATATTATTTTCATACGTAATTTTAAAAGTTTATTTTGTAGTTTATTGCTAGCATCGTTGTTTCCAAGTAGTCATTTATTTTTAAGTAGATTCAGTGGCTTTTCTGAATGGCCTGTCTCATTGGTCGGGAATAAACAGCTTTGTAAGGCACTCTGAATTAATTTGCTTACAATAATAAGTTCTGCTGCTATTATAAATATCAATAGTTCAACTACAACAGCAGAATTTAAGGCCAAAAGCTACAATCGTATTTTTCGATTGACATATGAAAAGAGCGAGTGTGTCAACCAAGATGCCTAAGATGAATAGCAAATAGGTATAAAAATACATTGACATATAGTATTTTTACACACCGTTAAACATAGATTAGACACAAGTTTGATAATTTATAACAAATTTACTTCTATAACAATTTCATAGTGGTCCAAACTTCATGTTTTCTATCCTATATCACTTCTCAAGCAACGAATCAACACTGTACACAACATTTTCCAATAGACTTTAATATAACAGTCCAAATTTAATATAATTTAACTTAGACAAAAGAGTTTCTTCCAGAATGTTTTCTTTCCGTGCCTGATTGGTAGGCCGGCCAAGATGGCGGCGTCGAAGGCGTCTTTCAGCTGTTTTCTTGTCTTCGCCGACGTCTCTATGTAGACTGCGTTGATTTTAGTAGCTAATGCTCTTGCTTCGGCGTCTGAGACCACGTGCTCGCCGCGGCCCTGGAGATGTAATACAACGTGGTTATGCTTAGGCTAGTAATAAATAGAAAGGAATTACTTTTTGAATGTAGGGTATTTCTTTACAGCCTTATTTGGCTTATTTTACTATGATATGAAATTATTATCCATAATAAACTATCTAGAACATAAATGATTTGCTAGAAGCGAGGAACTCGTAATGCAAAAACAATAGGTCTAAAATCACTTCACTCGTTCATTTAAAAATATGCGACGGCTAGAGGGCCTCCTAACTGTACATGGTAGACTTGTAATAAACAAAAACCAAAAAGACATTCCATGACCAATGACGTCATCAATTAATACCTTTAAAGTCTGCAGCACCCTCGAGTCCTGCGCGAGGTCGCTCTGCGTGCCAACCAGTATGAGCGGCGCGTTGACGTTAGCCACGGCTTTGGTCCACCGCTCCGCCACCGACCGGAACGTCTCGGGTCGCACCACGGAGAAGCACAGCATCAGCACGTCGGTGCCAGGGTAGCACAGCTCACGGAGCTCTGACATCGAATCCTGGAAATATAATGGTAAAGTTAGATGACGTCTTTGCTGATTATTCATTCGTGACACTTGAAGACGAAGAAGGAACGTAGGTGGGTTTTAGTAAAAGCACAGATTACTAAATAGTTACTACGTAAGTAAAAGTCTGAAATTAAATTCCCTTCAGGTGGAGTCTTAATGATTTGCCTGCAATAAGGCTTTCCGTAGGTGTTAAGTACTATGGAAGTAGTTATAAGAGTAACAGCGTATTCAGTTATTACCAAGATATAATAGGAGACAGATGTATGAAATGGTGGTAAAACCCTTATGATTACTTATGAACATTAAAAAACGAACATAACATTACAATCACTAATTGGGTTTTCTGATGTGCTTTAAGTGTTAACAAAAGGTATCGGCCTATTATCTCATTACATAAATAACGCATTTTAGCTAAATATGGAAGTAAAAGCACTCAACCTCTTTAGAATACTAAACACTTGTTAAAAAAATTTAATATAATTTATTTCCACTTATTATGCAGTCGGTTATACACAAATGATACATCGAAAGTTTCAAACTGATACTTTTCGTATTAAAAAGCAATTTATAAGCGCAGCATACAAAGGGCTGACTGAAGTTCTCAAATAACGCATAACGGTGAGACAGCGCGCCATGCGACTTGCGAGCGAGTTCAACGAACACATTTGATAATAACTGTACATCATAATTACTCTGACCGACTAATTACGTTTGATAACAATTAAATACATCGATTTTATGCATCGAAGAGTTCTTTATCAATGTTTACTTGACACAAACCATCTTGTTTTCTAATTCAGTTGGCACTGTATTCACATCCTATTAGAGACAATTTATCAGCGAATCACACAGTGTATGACTTAAACCTTTTTTATTATTTTGGTTTTGCTAAAAGCCCTTCGTATCAAAGTCTAAAGTACAGTTTTAAAGTATTAAATGCATACCACAAACGACCGACTTTTAAATTCGGCTTTCAAATGAAACGTGACCCAAACGCGCCATTACATTCTGTACTTCTCTTTTTAAATTCAAAATATTGACTATTATTTAAGCTTACTAACATAGATATTCGTTATTGGACATACTTTTATGATTCTAAATTCAAAAGTGTATCAACCTATTTTGTGAATTCACGCAGCGTGTAAACAAAACGCGATAAAAACATTTTGTTTAGAGTATGGACGCTAAGTCACTATGTATAAGTGAAAGTCTGTCAGTAAGTAACGATTGACGAACCATTTCTGGTCGGTTATCGAAGGGTTGTGTAATATTCATGTCCGAGAGGACGCCTTATACAGATTTTGTATCGGACATTGATTGAAAAGATTGTGGGGTTTTGATATCGGGTCCATACTTAGACTTGTGACAGCCACTGACATTTCATACTTTGCGACAGCTCTCACATTTGGAAGAGTTTTTGAATGGCTTTGTTAAAGTCACTTGTTGTCCAAATTCTGAAGGAGCACAGGCCAAAGTTTAACCAACGTGTCGGAAATATATTCCTCTCAAAACCTACCATTTTTTTTAAAGGACTCACGCCGTAAGTAATTAATCCTTGTGTCGCGGGTCGTTTCACAAACATACAAATCACGTGCACAATGACAACCAGCCTCAGAACAAGCATTCGTGGATCACAAAAATGATTGTCCTACGAGAGGATCGAATTCGCGACACGAAGCACTCAGCTTTTTTGGCGTCGTGACCTCAACCACTGGGCTATCAGTCATTACATCACAAACACTTTAAAACATGAAAATTAATGACAGCTAATAAATAAAAGCGAGATGCCTACGTTTTCCCGAATGCTCTTGAGGACTTTCACTAATTTCTCATTCAGTAAAATGACGAACGTGAGTACATTTCACTTTCATTGTAATTCATAGACTATTGGAGTTTCATATCAATAAACTGCCACGTACATAGGACTATTGACCTTTCCGAACGAATTAGAAACCAGCGAAACAAAAGAATTGCATAGCCAATCATTTGAAGCAACATACAATCTGAATTGAGAAAATCCCCTTTCGAAATTGGGCGTTAAAGAGGAATTATGTTCGGTACTGTTAATTAAAACTTAATTCATAAAATATAATATTAGAAAAGACAGAAATCTTCTCGTTATGCCCCTGAAAGTGACGCCCGGTAACACATTTCTCTCTATTTTAAATTACGAATCGTTTTCACTATATAAGCTTGTTTATAGAAGGTACTTCTTCAAATCTAAGTTAAAGCACTGATTTAAGATCATTTCTACATAATACATATTCATATTTATAACAAAGACGTTTCATATCTTAATGAGTACATTCAACAAGTGATGAGATACAAGCTACTTAATGTCCATATCAGATACTACAATCTTTCCGCAATTGAAACAGCGATAAAAGTCTTTGATGCATTTCCAACTGCAAACAAAACAGAATCGCTATTATGTAATGAATACATTAAATGAATAAATTAGAGAATGGGCCAAAGAGTATTTACGTATTTTCTTATAAAATACATCATATTTTTTTTTATGAACTTTACGCTGAAGTACTAAAATAGTGTTTTTTTTAATTCTTTACTGTTTGTTGTGTTTTTTTACTATTCCACATTCTGTCTCATGTTTTTTCTGTCATTCATCACGTATAGCTGTAAATACAGACAACTAATTAGGAACGTCTTTAAGTTAAGTATTTTGTCTGCATTCAAAGTGTTTTGCACTTCCTAATATGTTTCGGTAATCTCTACATTATTATGACATAATATAGCGTTGTAGCATTGTATTAATCTACTAATATCATAAATCAAGATAGAAAGTTAAAAAAAAAATCTTTCTTATGATTTTAAGTCATCGAATTTTAAACTTTCTTTCGAACGGTAGCCAGTACCCGGCAGTTATACATTTCGACTAACTACAGGTACGCATGCATACCGGCAGTAAATTTAAAGCTGTAACTTCATGCAAATAAAATGACGTTGGTTCACCGAAACGGGTACTTCATCAAGTTTTTCAATAGACTCGTATTCTGTCATGCGAAACATACGACGTGACGATGAAAGCCATTGTGAGAACCGAACGGATCGTCAACGAGATTCAAACATTGCACACAACACACAATAGACATATTCGTACAATGCCGAATATAATAATGCATGTATGTTGGTGTTCGGGCTGCATGCTCGTACCAACAGGTTTGGATTTTAAAGTTCGACAGTCTCTGTATAATAGAGTTTTTGTAGAGAAACTACGACGGACTCGCATTACTGAGGGTCCCCCTTACAAATATGCTACTCAACAACTACACTTCCGTTCATGAGATACAGCCTTCTGACGGACGGACAGAAACATAGAGAGTGGTGCCTTAGTAATAACACAGGTTCCGTTTTCATCCTTTCGATACAGCTCTCTAAAAATTAGAACAGATATAAGAGTTATATTTATATCGCTATGTTGTTTAATTGATTTGATCAAGTTAATTGATTACCTGACGACCAGATGAGTCACCTGACCTTACGTTAGATTTGGTAGCAGAACTGGACAGGTGAAAACAGCTTAATATTATCACATTTTTCGCAGAGTTCAATACTTTTAAGGAATACGTATTTTGTCTCTTCCAACGGTAGTGTTATTTATTACATACCTCTCTTAGCCGTAGAAACACAATCAGCCGTATTCTTACATGGATGTAAAAGTTTAACAAAGAGACCATGAACGTAAATAGGTTAGTACTAGAGTCGTTAATATAAACAGTTTCCTACATTCATCGTTACGCAATACACATCCGTGTTTCGCGTCATGAATGAAGCGAGGCAGGTGATAAACCACCTTCACATGCTATTGTTACGCACAAGCACAAAGCTGCACATCTTGCCCTGCACAGGTAGAGAAACTGTGGGAAACAGGCACGTTGATTTATTAAAAAAAAACAGAATCCGCGTAGGCGACGGGTATAGAACTTATAGATCAGTGCACGTGCTATTTTTTTTTTTAATATTTGCCGCCTTTTGTTAATTCCAATATGGCGCCGCTCTGCCAGGTGACGTTAGACCGTGAGATCGTTGCCATATTGTATGCGTTTTCTGTTATGTTTCGTGTTAACCGATGAAACAAAGGTTGTTTGCGAATCTGATCAGTGAAATTATCGTAAGCCGGTAATCTAATGATAGTGCTGATTTTGTGATCGTTTGAAATTATGTCATGGCGCTCGTACGCGATAAGGAAACCAAGGACGGATAGTAATCGTCTTTGTATGTCCAAATGTTGAAAGATATTAGGAAACAAATAGTGATAGACGCGGTTAAAATATGCAGTGAAATTTGGAAAACTAACTAACTAACTAGTTACCATAAACGATTTTCATATACTTCTGACCCATATTCGATTTAGAGAAAAGATTTAGGTAACATACGAATGACATTCTCGTTTAGTGAGGGTCGTGTTGTTTAAACGAACACGATTGTCTAAAACCGTGATAAAATGCAATAATATTGGATTGTATTTAACACGGATTTACTTAGCCTAAGGTAATAATTAACTGTTCAACAGTTAACGCTCCAGGACACTCTCGCGTGAGCAGGCTCATTGCTATGCAAATTCTTAAAGTGCGATAATTTAATACATGCTGAGCATGCATCGTGTTGCATGAGTTCACTTATAACTACTACTCGAAAACTGGTTGTGGTCGTTTGTGAAATGTGGTGGTGACCACAAAAATACGGGAAAGATTGAAAACATGAAAATTATAATTATACCAAAATTTATTGAAACAAGACAAAAAATAGAAAATAATCCCACGGGAACATAAAATCGGGATAAACACCCTCATAGTGTTAATCCAGGTTATAAACTATCTATGTACCAAGTTTTGTCTTGATCCGTTCAGTGGTTTTTACGTGAAAGATTAACAAACATTCAACATAGAAACTTAACATACCTTCGCGTTCGTAATATTCGTAGGATGGGCTATAGTATAGTAAGTAGCACTTATACCAAATGAAGAGGCAACACCCCTTAATACATTTCACTGATTCCTAAGTGCCCTAGCTGAGACAAAAAGAACGGTCCAACAAACTTCACAACACAAAATGATAATAAATTGTACATCTTATTGACAATGGTAAACTAAGCTGGATCTGTGTCTATCCACAAGCGAAACGCAAAACTTGTTCCAGTAGGTCTTCTTAGTGAAAAGAGGTCTTAAGTCTTAAGTGTCTTAACTTAAAATGGGGCAGAAACAGGGTGGTGTAAAATGTAAAGAGTATTTATTATAAGTTATTTAAAGCCTTGCATGTTGTAATGTTTTTACTTCAGGGTATTAATAACTTACCATCATATTACCACGTATATCATGAAGTTATAAGATTTTTTTTTTCATAAATTGCATTATTTTGAGCCTTTAGTCTTTTTATTAACAGCTTTTGAAGGATTTTAATTCCATTAATTTATCGATTAATTATAGAGCCAATATATAAAGACGATACAAACAAAAGATTTGTCTTTCCATCGCTCTATACTGCACATTGTGGAACATCTGTTTCCCACAACAATATTACCAAGAAACCTTGTACTTTAAAGCTATGAGCAATATAAACATATTATCTCACCTGTCCAGCAGTATCACAGATTTCTACGCAGAGTGGTCTATCATCCACGTCCACCACAACTGAAACAAACAAACAAACAATTAGCAACTAATGTTCAACTCTATGGCTCTTTGTTCTAAGGTAAAGACAGTTCTTAGACCGGGTAACTCTGTGGTTTGGTGAAGTAATTAGGGAATTAGTGTCGAGAATAAATATCATGATAACATGTCAAGTCTTATGTAGGAGATAGTTTTTTAACTAATAGATCTAAATATTAATGGGTAAATGAAAATGAATAAGGAGTGAACCTGAATTTATTTTATCATAATTTAAACCACATATATTTGGAGTTAAGTAATGTAGTCTAAATACGTAGAAATAGACATTTCAGAGAGACTCACTGTTACAGCTAAGCGTTAAAATTCCAATTATTTCAAATTACGCAACTTTTACTTAGCAACAAGATTCAACGTAGCTCTCGTAGTAACTTTATTGTATACAAGATAGGCGATTGTGTAACAAAATAGTAATATTTCAAATAGCAATGTGAACACGCTTTATAAACTGCGCGGGTTACCGAGCCAAGCAAAGTTAGGTAACAAACTTGATTCTGTGCTGTCTAACAATAGAATTCACTACCAAAGTCACACTGGTTACGAGTATATTAAGATAGTAAAAACGCAACATAATTAAATTCTAGACTTTCTAAATTAATCTGTATTATAAAGATAAGTATGATTAAGAGACGTCATGAGGTAATCTCCGTAAATACTGGACTGATTTTGATAATGTTACTTTTACAAATATATAAGCTACGCTATTTGTATGTGAACCCATCGTGTAGTTTTTATATAATTTTATACAAATGTTAAATTATGTCTTGACATGATATTTATTTACCAATGGTAGGGCGCCATAGCAAACCAGTTAGGAATTGAGAATTTGCAACTTAATTATTACTTCATACCGCACAGTGTCAAAGGTGCTAGACTGACAGATTTAGCTGTTAGTCCTCGTTTTGAAAGTTATTAGGCTCTTTACTAACAAATTAACTAAGTATGGCTAGAAATAAGTTCTTATCTATTATCATTAAGCGCGATATAACGAATGGATGCTAAGACTAGTCTGTTGCAAAATGCCTCCCATGGGAGGTAATATACATTTTCATGTAACGACCATAAGTCCATAATAACAAGGTTATGACTTCGTGAAAGAATAATAGCTTTGCAAGCCGCAATGGAAGATAAGTATTTTTTTCATAGTCCGTAGAGAAAGTAAGTGAACATTTCTTACACATATAAAAAAGTTACCTAAATATTATACAATATTATGTCACGCCCCTTAACCCTTCACAAAGTAGCGTTCCAACAAAGAGCTGCAAAAACAATTACATAAAACTACAATAATGTCAAACGGTATTTTTAATGTGGCAACACTGGACACATGATACGTCAAGTCACCCTCGGCCCGGATACGCGCGGTAAACAGCGAATGGCCGAACATCCTGGCTTTTGTTCTGAAACCTGTATAACACTAGCCTACCAGTAGTTGTTAGCAATGGCGTTTCGTAATAAAAAGTTATTGTTTGATAATTTAATTGGTGCTTTTGTACACGTGAATTATGTTTTTTGTTCAGACTCGTTATTTATTGTAACCCCACAATTTTATTAGAGTATTTGTGTTTTTTTTTATAAAGATAAAATGAGATGAAAATTCCCAGTAAATTAGGAATAGCTTTTGAACTTGAACTTTTAAAACTCGGTAACATCAGAAATAAACCTTCTTTAGAACTGTCAAATAAACCTGGAAAAAACTTTAAACTGTTCATAAATAGGGAAATGAATACTTTTATCCAAGGTTTGCAAATTAACAAAAAACATTGACTTTTAAAACCGTATCAAGTTACTTTAGCTCAAACCGTTAAGTCCAGAGCCATGAAATCATATCAACCAAAGCGAAGAGGAATATTGTAAGTTCATAAAAAGAACGTTAAAACGGTTTCCAATAAAAAGGAGGTCAGATTATTATAAAAAAATATAAAAAAAGTTGCTGAAATCGAGAGCGTAACAGGCTGTATGTCTAAAGTCCAGTGCCTCGGGTGAGTCACCGCGGCCGCGTAGCCGTGACCGTGTCACACGATCCTTGTGTACCTATTAGATAAGTTGATGGTTTTATTGGATTTAGTCTCGGATACACATTCGAACAGACATGTATACAGAATGTATAGGGGTAAAACAACAAAAAAATATTGTACTTAGGGTTAGGATTAAGTTTGTAAATAAAGAATAAAAAAAACGCTTGTGTGGCCTGATTCATCTAAATTTGATACAAAAAAATCTCTCGCATAATTTTGATATCAAAGTAGGTACACCTAAATAAAACTGTCCCATTTATCAAGAGGTCAATCAAAGCAGTTTGTACTTGACTCATCAATAAAGGAATTTACAGATGATAGTGGGAGGTCTCTAAATAAATCGTAATCCAGATCGAATTAAAAATGAGGTCATAAGTGTATCTCTTAATATTTACGAAGATTACAGCGAAATATTGCAAAAAGTTCTATAAACGTGTGTTTTATAAAAAGAGTCTCAACATCATAGTTGTTTATTTAACAACACGGAATAACAAAATGTCGCGATCTCAGTTAAGATGCGCGACGTGGACGAATGACCTCGTGTCGTTGCCAGTAAAATAAACTAGACTAAGGAAACAAACATGCAGCCTGGGGTCAACAGTCACAGAGAACGTACGAAGTCAAGTGACGAGAATTTTGCATACATTTCTACATAGACATCACACGACGTTCGTTAACACTGGCCATTGAACTTATTGCCTTCACGGCTATTGCAGCTGTAAGGAACTGTTTCAATATTACGTGTGCCACAAAAGAAAAATAATACAGAGCAACTTTGAAAATGGAAAAGCTTCCTCGAGCTTCTCGAATATTTAAAAAGAGAAGTTTATATCGAAGAACGTTTGTTTTAAAAAGAAAACTTCACAAGACCATTTTGCTTGTAAGCTTTTAACTCTACATATTCAAGGCGAGCCTTTCTGTAACTTATCTAAAGTAAGTTAAGTACGGTTTTACGTAAAATACGCGTATGCTGCATAAATATATATTTTTAGAGATACGCTCTAGTTTATTAGTAAGTGGTGAGCATACAGAGAGCATAATCTAATTTGCAACCTTTACTTGCCATTTGGCACAGTTCGCCGGCCTGGCAACCTCGATTAGATGGCGCCTCTCTGACCTTCCTGAACGCCTGGTACAACTTGACCTATCATCAAATAAAGACTCTTATTTATGTTAAAGTAAACATAATGATATTGTGTCATAAAAAAATAATACTCACTGAATACTGGCCTCAAATTTTATTGTTCGAAATAAAAATCAAACTTTTTAACCACTTCGATCAGAGGGTCTACCACCACGTCCTTAGTACCTTGTAGCTGTAAAAGAGAGATGCCGCTTTCCAAAATGTATGCACTGTCTCGCTTACGCAATTTTAATAGTGTTCATATAAGAGGTGGTTATAGAGCCCAGAACTAAATGGTTGCTTAACCACATTTTTTACGGTAGCAATACTTAACTGGTCAATTCACCCAGTATTAAATAAACTTGGTGAATGTGACCACAGGAAGAGCGGTCGCTTAGTCACCATTACAGAGTACCACCGACACGAAATAGGCTTTACCGATAAACTTAAACGGATGTGACAATGATCGTGAAATAATACGAGGATTACGTCATGAATTCCTGCCTGAATTCCTCTGTTGTGTGTGTTACGTCGCATTGTTTTTGAACAAGACTATTTTCAAACTACTTAAAAAAATGAATATTATTAATTATATGGTTCATAAATAATGTGGTTTTCTTTTTTAATTTTGTTCTCACAGAGCTTCACCCTAGGTGGACCGGTTTTGATTATTCCACGCATGTAAACACTAATTCCCAGTTTCAAGGTGGTGTTTGGTGTAGGATCATAAAAATTTAGGAGTTATTTCTCTGGCAAAAGTAAATGAAGTCAGCACAGTCCTAAATTGTTGATTTCTGGACATCTATGAGTCAGTGGAAATTCGGTTTACAACTGAACTATCTTTCAGTACCGGCTCAAATTTTCTGTTTGATAACAAATCGAAAGTAAATTCATCGTCTATATCAAAGTTAATTACTTTGGTACATTGGTGTACATTTTATGTTAATAAAGAGCGGACAGGGTAATCAGTCCTAACCTTAATAGCCGATGATTTTAGTGTGCCGTTAAATTAGGTCCGATTTAACGACGGCCCGTGGTTTTTATAGTGGCCCGAGTTTACGAGTGCGCGGCATAATGGCGCGAACCGTTTAAATGTTGCCATTCTACAAAAACATTAACAGCTGAGAAGCCAACGGCCTGAATTCGCTATTTAATTGCAGTCCAGCAATTATTCTTTGGACTCGAAGAAAAGGTTTTAATGTCACTGTCTGCACTGTTTTATTTCTTGAGGTAAGCCTCTCTAGAACCACGACATTAAAATTTGTGCAAGTGATAAAGATGATCAAATTGCTTGTATTGAAATGACAGGTTAAAGTCACGTGATATGACTCTGAAAATAATTGTCATTTTTAAACATTTGAGCGTCTTGACTTGGTTTATCCGTACATAAAGGAATAGGGAACCCTATTACTGAAACACCACTGTAAGTCCGTCACCAGGCTGTATCTCATGAACCGTGAAAGCAAGACTGACAGTATAAAAAAATAGCTTTTTTTGCTGTGGGTGACAAATAACTTTGAGGGATTGCGGTTTTCCGATTATTCATCTTTAACCTATTTATGCGTAGCTCTATGTCGCGAATCGCAGTTTATCGATTCTTTTTATTTTTCGCACATAAACTCCTTTATAAGTTCATGAGAACTTTTCCATATAACAATTAGCTCTTGTCGATTCAATCGCAAAGAAATAAGGTTATAGTTGATTAAACAAATTGCTTACGGCATTATAATGACAATAGACGATCTACATTACAACTTCAATTGTTAATTGTCGCAGGTGGAATAACATGACGTACCTAATAGATACTTATTTCCAAGGTTATTAATATTTTACTGTATATTGGTAGATAGGACTGTAAAAAGGCTGTCTTCTTGTAAAGGGCTGTCCTATAAAATCAAAAGATTTTATTCCGTTTTTCAGGCGCTTTTAAAACGTTACAGTAGTGGCTCTAGGTGCAAGGCTCCAAATTGTCATTCCTATGGCCCGGCAAGAAACTCTATTTTACATGAAACGATGATGTATTTTTTCGTGTTCCTTTTATTAAATACACAATTTTTTAAGGGCTGCTTTTGTTCAGTACTGTCCCTATACGTATCCAAAAAGGTATTATCGTAATGTTTTTTTTTTGTTTCCGCTGTTATTCTATAATCTATATTATAATATTCTTCTGCATGTTATTCCGAGAGAGCAGTCTAAATATAGGTACATATTGGAAACTCGGTAATTGCGAATATACATACATTATAGTATTACGTATAAATATATTATGACAGTTACCGTACTTCCTCACAACACAGTCTGATATCATGTTTAACCGGGAAATCAGTACGTCCTGTCCAGCTATTACATGCAATTATGACGTAAATAGATGCCAACACGTGACAAAACTCTCCAATATACACGAATAAAGGTGAAACATGAAAGAGCAAGGTCACCCAAATATCACGATGTCGAATATAATAAGGTATTGTGTGGATACCATCACGCCATTATCAGCTGAATATCAATGGCCGCCGTACGAACAAAAGATTAAAAGTCAATGATCATTTATGCATTGAATTTATGAAACTGAACTGAAACAAAAGGGAAGATGTCAAGTATTTAACACTTAGGTAATTGGTAATCGTTTTTGGGACCGTTTTGCGCAATGAAACTGCATTGAACTTATTTTAAACTTTCGTTTCGAAGACTACAACTGGCCAAAAAAAAAGTAACTTAAATTTTCTTAGACTGGCCAGAAAGCCACGAAACATATAAAAAATACGATATATATAATTCTATTTTTAAACCTCACATCAGTAACCATAAAATTTCTCCACACTCTTAACGTAAGTGATTTGTTGTCCAAACAAGGTCTACTCAGAAACATTTGTTATTACTGAATTGATATTGTTTACACAATTCGTCATTGTCCGCCATAATGTTTGCCTTCTTTCATATAAACACGAGGGCAATTATCACGTGTTTATATCGGACATTCCCAGATGCAAGTACAAATATATTTGGTATAGATTGATTGACGTTAAGGAAGAGTTTAGAATTTTAATGCGATCTCCTGGTTTTATAACCTCGTTTCTGGTCGCCATAAAAAGGAATAAGACCACCGCAGATGCGTACAGCCGTACAGTCGATCACGGATATCACAGAGTCATACTAACTGGTTATTACTGAGAGGAAGCCATTAACTAATCTTGTATAGTATTATGTTTGATTATAGTATACTCAAGGATAAGACAAAATGAGTGTATGAAGGATTTCAGCACGTTCGTTGTGGTGTAATTTGTTCATTCACTTTTTATATTACCTTGCACTTTAAGTTTTTTATAGTTAGACATTACTTCTCATATTTTTAACGAAAATATTTCAGTGAAATGAAATGAAATGAAATTATTTATTCTGCAAATAGGATATTTTTTATCACTTTTACATGTCTTTTTTGAGAACGATGGAGCCGACTCACAGCTACTGCCCAGTCAACTGACAGCTACTGTCAATGAATTACCAATAAACATACATAATTGTTTCTTTCATATAATAACGCACCTATTTATAGCTGAGATTCCTATCATAAGATAGATACACTTCAGAGTAATAAGAAATCGATTTCTTATCGATTGCACGTGACATTGTGTACCCATATTATTTACCTAGCAAACATTCCGAGACAAGTTAAATGTTGTTATAGTAAATATCTTGTGAATAAGGTGTAGCTCTGTCCTTGACAAAGAACTGCACAAGTAGGTTAGTAGGCCAAGTATGGTATACAACCTATTTGTTTCGAATTACATTGAAGATTGACATAATATGTGTCTTATTATGACACTTTACGGTCTAAAAATTACAATAAAACAGAAAAAAAGTACTGATTCTCAGCATGAAGGCTATTGAAAAAGGATTCGTCTGAAAACAAATAAAAATGGAAGAATATTCCTAATTCTATATTTAAAAACTAATTCAAATATTCCCGTTGCGAATACTTTGTCTGGCTTTGTCTATAGTATTCGTAAAATAAAATCTTTGTCTTTATTTTAGGCACACGCAAGCACGAAAAGGACTTTAGAAACATTATCGAGATTCGCTGACAACTCTTCTATTACCGATTCCACTAGATAGTCATTTAAGTTTTTACTGCTTATTGCTAGACACCCAGACGTAGAATAGAAATGTAAATTTATGATCCGTTATTCTGACGACCGTATCATGTTTAGGAACATGAACTAAGACTGTGTTTGTGTCGTAAGTAAATTGGTAATATAGGAAAATAAAAGTTTTTGACCTGTAGATATATGTATTATTAGTAGCGCGACTTTCCAGCATTAAGTCCAGATTGAGTCTGTAGAGCATTGGCCAAAACATGATTATACAAATAATACTTAATCTAATTGAGTCCGAGTGCATCTCGAGTACCTGCTACGTGACTGAATAGGTACCTACGCAGAGGGCCTCAAGAATATTATTGTAAATGTCGAAAGGAGACAGCGCACTGCAAGGCTTAGAACGACATCTCTTTTCATCTGCAACAGTACAAGGTACTTTAGGAGGAGGTAGTAGGCTCCCAGGTTTCTGATAATAGCGGCACGCTTTTGTCTCTCGGAAACTCAGCGTCAATCATTTTATTACGAATCGATTCTTAAATCGATTACTTTGAATCGAGAATAGAGTTAAAGACGAATAAATTATCGATAATAATTCCTCTTAGTCTTTTTTGTAGTTTTGCCGTATAAATAATGAGAAATGTTTTAATTAAATCTACTGTAACTCTTGAGCCGTCTCCCTAGTACAAAAATACTTGTACGTATCGGTTTCGTGTGTCTTTTGTTTTCCTTAAGAAAGGCTACCAAACTAATTGAAAGTTAAGCGTTCTAAAACTTCGAATCTTCTTTATACGTCTTCAAAGAAGAAACCAACACACAACGATCTAATACCAAATAAACCTATTCAAGCAAACACAACGTCATATAAAATACATGTTCTTCCCCACAACGGGCCACCAGTTGAGTGTTATTATCCCGCAACAATAATTCATGTGAGGCGATCCACTGACCTCCTTACACCAGTTGCACAGATATCGATCGTTACCCAGAGTTATTACCGTATTCTAGTGCATTCATCAATATTGCAGACTTACGGACCCGCTGGCCGCTACTTTACACAGTTGCGAATACAGATTCGACGTTTGTCGAATTAATTAAAATGGCATCGTTCTCAAATGTACGCGCACGAGATTCTTTTGCAGTGTACATTTTTTTTTGGACCAGGACTTTTCTGGCTATCTACGCTTTGGCTACTTTCCCGCCGTCTCAGGTACTTTTGTACATGATACTTCGTCGTCTACGAAATACTCTGCATTAGTTTATACACTCGAATTTGAAAATTGTCTGGACTTTAAAAGAGACTGCGACCCCTGAGTTTGTTTCGACATTTCTTCTTAGGGTAGTCAGCTAGGAAATGTCGGCTCCATCGTTCTCAAAGAAGACATGTAAAAGTGATAAAAAAATATCCTATTTGCAGAATAAATAATTTCATTTCATTTCATTACTTCAAAAAGGAGAAAATCCTTTGATAAAACATTGATTACAAATCATGCATTTATTTAGTAACAAATAATTCGTTATTCATTATTTCTGTATGCTAGTGGAGTGAGCTATCATTTTGGGTAAACTTAATTATAAATCTTTCACAAAAGTAACACCTAAATGTACGAATTAAAGAAGTGTGAAGTTGTGAACAGATATTTTAATGTTAAACATTTGTAGATACAATTAAATTAGATAAGATAACAGATTGATTTCAAGGAAAGTCTAAACAAACGTAGGTTTATCTTATTTCTATTTGCTTATCTTGTTAGAAATATTTCAACTGTAGTCAAAATAGACAATGAAAGGGTGAGGAAAGAGGGCGGTACTCTGCCCGCGGCGGTCTTACTCTTCACAAAAAAAGTAAAAATAGATGTAAAACAAAGACTATTTTAGTTGATGCATCAAGCATTAAATTACGAAATGTAAACCATCAATGAATGGGTTTATCAGTATAAGAAACGAGTTCAGTAAAGAAAACAGACAAAAATAATGCACTTATTTCGTTTTTATTTTACCTTCGACACATTGGAAATTGTTGTGTCGGATAGTGTAACAATAATTATGCATAATTTAACTGATTGCTGTAATGAGAATCATTTTGTAAATTGCAGCAACCTTCGGGAAATAAAAAATAGGTGGTTATTTGCGATAGTCGTTGAACCTTATACTAGGTTACCTATTAATTACATCCGCGTGTCAATTATACGATAATTTAAATTTTAATGTTTGAAATCCGGGCATAAAACTCCACTGAAAAGGTTGTTTTACAGATGGCGGCCCTTGTCAAAATGGAATCTTTTAATCCACCTAATTGAGGCACAGACAATACAGGTATTCTGCCTGACCGGTCGATGCGTACATGAAAATATTTTTGACGTGTCTATGACTCAATCGTTAATTGCAAATGACGTTTTAATTATCATGATGGTCATTAATTAATTTGTTCGATTCTTCAGATACCGGACGTATTTAATATGGCATCGACAACTTTTTTTCCTCAATTAGCGTTGAAATAAACTGGTTTAATGACATACGAGTACTACTGCTCTTTAATACGATTGCTACTTTAAGTCGCCAGTACTTATTCCGAGATTTATGTTCTTTTATTTTCGGTAGGTTGCATTGTTATTATTGTAATTTACTGGAGTTATTTTTAGTATTTTATGTTCGTACTCATTATGCCTACTATTTGTAGCTAACTAAACAAAAGAAAACTTTTTTACGGTTCTGTTACCAACGAAGTCGTTTAAGAGCCTCATCTATTACAATGACTACACTGTTTTTATTAGCACTCTCACTGTGCGCCTGCCAGTTATGGCACAGAATAAATTGTGCAATATTGTACATGTTTCGTATTTTCAATCTTTAAAATAAAAACCTTACGCTACGAGCTCATAAATGCTGTGGCTATTAAAATAAAGAATTTAAATTCAAACTCGCCAGGGAGAATAGCAATAAAATAAATAAAATAGCAAAGTAGAGCATTCTTTGGCAATAAAATGGGCTTGTTCTTATAAAGAACACATCCAGGCTACAATTTGTATTATTCGTGGGGTATCGGAGTGCTCGACACGCTGCTATAAGTCAGCTAAGTACCGCCTACAATGCACTCCATGTATGGCATAAAATAAAGCAGAGTTACTTCCACGGCGTCACAGAGAATCGGTCCAAGTTATAAGAGACTAAGAAACTTAGTCTTTAGGTTACGTTGTCTATGAAAAAATGACAATGAATGCATTCTATAATTATCGTTTATAAATTTTATAATTCGTGCAAAACCTACTTAATCTTTTTTTTTTGTTTTTACATTTTTTTTTAATTTATATTTATTAAAATTACAAATACACCAGCTCACCATGTACGCTCGTCCTTAGCGGTTACTTCGGCAGTATTCCAATAAGCAAAAAATAAAAAGTATTTATGTAGATTCCTATTTAAGACCTAATCAAGTTTTTCTCAACAAATGACCACACTTTTACCAGCGCTATACCTGCCATCAATAAGTACATAAATACTTGTCCGCGAAATACAAATCGCTATATCTTATAACTTGAAGAGACTGTCTGAACACCGTCTCCCCACATCCGCAGGGTAGTCATTTGTGTCCATATCTGTTACATATCCTAGACTGAGAATTAAATAATCTGCAAACTAACTCGTCCAAACAAGGCCGGCAGTATGCAAGACTACGCTATCATTATATGAGAATAAATTGTTTACCTATAAATGTGACCACATAGGGGGTATGCTGTATGACTATAATAAATAATATTATGGATATCTTGCCCTTTACTTTGATATAAGGTTGTTTGCAAGGATATGTGTTACACTGACATTTCATTTTATATTGTTCCGTAGTGGTGTTCATCTGTCAATCACAACTGTCATCGTCAAATCGCCCTTGTAGCACGGTACTTTTGTGAAGTAGCAATTTTAACGCTTGATTTCTCTTCTCTTTTTGGCTCTTCAACAAAGAAATAGAAGTCACGATTAAATAGAACACTATCGTGCGTTAATTAATCATCGAGAACATTAAAAAAATTAACATAGCACTACATTAAAAACCGATAGCCATAAAATGGCGCATGAAATGGCGCCAACTTATTAATAGTCTTCAATAAACTGCCGCCATTAGGTGCCATGAGTAATCAAACTGGAAATAATTGTCGCGTCCTTGTTGACAAATTGGCGAAGTGTGGTATATCTCAAGTTGATATTCTAAAGTCATTCCATGTTAGTTATTAAAAACGTGTGAATCAGCTGTGTAAAAGAGGAACAAAGCCAATGTTACGATTTAAATTATATCTGAGTGTTATGTAATAATGACATTTGTTATTTCACATGTTCATATTTTTACTTTTTTTTCTCACGCAACTACGAACTCGTAGCATCACTTTCACGTCTTATTTACTACCTCAAAACCCGCGGGCTATTTTATACAAAATACTACTCTGCCTTACCTTTGCCTGAATCAAAAAACAAATGCAGAAATTATGAAAGGCCTAAACAAAACAGAACAATCGCATTCTTTTTTCAAAATCGCGCGGGAGTTTTTAGCGAGAAAATTCATACTTCAAACGGAACTTAGTTTAACTACTTTTAAGTCCGTTGAAAAGGGAACAACAAAAGAGTTCTTACTCTTAATCATAACTATGATGAAACAGCATGAATCATCAGCGTACCTTGAGTACGATGCCTTTTTTGTTCCTATTATCTTGTTATATTTACTTTGTGAGATGTATCATCAGGACCAGTATGAATGGATTATTGTCAACGAATATTATTTTGACTGCACGGATAGCCGAGTGGCTTAGCTCACCACGCCAAACCCTCTGTACGTGTCGTGTCGCGGGTTCGATCCCCGTGTAGGACAAACATTTGTGTGATCCACGAATGCTTGTTCTGAGTCTGGCTGGGTGTCTTTGTGCTCTTAATTTGTATGATTGTGAAAACCCCCGCAACACAATGAGTAAATTCTTTACTGCGGGAGTAGTTTTTTTTTATAAACAAAAGCAACAAAATTATGGATGGACGATTTATGAAAAATATAAGAATAGAAGTTAAAATATGCCACTTTTGTGAATGTCCCTATTATTGCTAAAAAAAAAACAAGTTTACCAAAAACAGTCATGATTAATTTGTTAAATTTTTGTATGCTAAACTGTGGCAAAACATGTCTGGACTTAAGGGTTATGTCTGTCATTCCCAATTTTTTTCCATCCACATTTACATTTCTATGTTATGTTACACATGTTTATACAAATAAATATATCTTTATCTATATCTTTATCTTTTAATTTACTTAAGATGTACGGCGCGTGAAGTTAAAATCTTTGTCATTCATAAAAATTTTGATCAAAGAGACTTTTGAATATAAATTACATTTGATAATTAAAGGGCATAGTTTTGTAGTAACATCACGTATGACGGTCGATATACGCAAACCGACCCTAGAAGGGCACCGCCAGATTCACTGTTCGGGATGAATACTAATCACATGGACAAATACGTTTATATTTCAACCGGATTTTAAAATCGTCAATAGTCATAGTCTTAAATAAGCTAGAGAGAGATTTAACCATTGTTCAGTAATTTTTTAATAAGATATTGTATAACACGGTAGTTTAATGCAAAATATTAAGCACAGGAAGTTAAAAATACCCGTTAAAACATTAAGTACTTTAACTAGACAGGATATCAGTAACGTGAAACATATTTATTTATTTATTATGTGTTTAAAAAAAAAAATTTTTAATGTTTTTTTTTTGTTATTAAGTGTCAGTTCTGAAGTAGGTACTGACACAAATCGTTTCACAGTTCTAAGAAGGTATAATTTCGTTCACAATCGGTGATAAAATTTCTCTCTCTCATTTGGTACATTACCAATCGTTAATGCTCTCGTAATCCGAAAACCAGTCTGACTGGTGAAAAGTTCAGTTGTCCGGGCATGTAACTGTTGGACGCATTTATGCGAGAATCACACACCGAAACATGTTACAAATGTACCCACACAAGAAATAAAAGTATACTTAATAGTGTACATGAACAATTATGAATATTATTTGTTAAACAATTGTAATAAATAACAAATGTAACCTCGTCGCCAAGTCTTGTATATCTATTAGATAAAATACCTACGTACAAGCGACACAGCTATTGAATATACATATGTATTTATTCTTCATTTATAAAACGATTGAATGACAAGTTCGTATCAATAAAATATTTAACAATTAAATGAACCAACTTAAAATAAGTTTTTAAATTCAAAATTCCTTCTTATTTTTTGTTGGTTCGGTGTGGCATGAACTGAACCAAAAGCCGTGGCTGATTTTTCAATCATTCCGTCATTATTCACTGTGAACGTAAATTACTCATAATAACACCCTTTCCGGAAATACGTCACATTGTTTATTATGTTGGTACCAAAACAAAAAATGCAGCGAAAGAGTTAAATTGCGGTTAACTTAACAACATTACTGACCTAATTCTTTATAATTTGCGCTTGAAAGTTGGCATTGTGATTTCTTGTGCAATTAAAATTTTCCAATCCAAAATGTTTATCGTAAGTACTCGTACATAACCTTAATCCTTAACTCGGTTAGAAAGTCGTTAAAAATTTATTGTCTGTTTATAATGTAAATTCATTAAGTACTGATATAAGTAATGAACAGCCAGCATATTATTATAATACGTTCAAGATTAAGCTACTTAAAAAAAAAAAATTAGGACAATTCGTATATATTTATTGCCAACATTACCATTAACAACCAAACGTCACCTAAATAACACTGCCTGTACAAAATGCATTCGACATTTAAATTCAAACTGACAGCTAGACAGCAAACTACAAAACGTTCTAATAGCAGCCTAGTTCCTCGTTCATCGGCGACCGATATGTTAATTCGTTCACATAGTGATTGACAAGTACAAATACTTGGTGTTCCGACTTGGAACATAATGTATGACAGCTGTGATCGCCTTGCCCCGGCCTGTCCCGTCCCCGTGCAACGTAATTAGACTGATTTCTTTAGTGATGTGACACTTTCTATCGATGACAGTAATCTTACCAATATTATATGAGAAGAAGCATAAACCTTGATGATAATTTCAATGATACTTCTTGAAATGAAAACTCTTTACGTAATGTTGGAATATCATCGCATTGTGTTCACTCAATTAAGACTATAAGCGCAACTGCATGCAATACAAGTATTTTTATATTAATTAACCTAATTATTTTTCCTCACGTAGCGGAGCGTTATACACGATAGTTTATCAAACATTCAATTAAAAGTATAACTCAGGCGGAGAGTGTAGACTGCACTTAACTGTTTCATTTAACTTCTTCGTGTTAGAATTACTTTTCGGCCTTAATTAAATTAAAACTCAACTTTTTTAACGAACTCTTTGCATCAATTGAATCGTATATCAAGAAACTTTGTGATAGCTTCTTGGCAGAAACACCTATCAACAAGCAAATCAATAATATAAACAAAATAAATAAGTGTCAGTGCGAATCGATTATTTGTATTTTATATCGTGCCTGACACCGCACACACCTTAAAATATCTCAATAAATATTTCAGTATTAATCATACGTACTCTTACAATGGAATATTCTTTCAGTTTTTATCAGATAGCGAGTCATAAAACAGATGATTATCAGGTCATACGACTGCCTCGACTATTTATCTTGTATAATAAGGCGATAACAATATTCGCCGTAGTCGATAAGTTTGAGGAAATGACGTTTCGCAAGGCAAGGCGATGCATTTTGTTGATAATTTGTCGAAAAATCGTATTCACGTGATATAAATGTAAGAGCATTAATAAAGTCATTATCTTATTAAGCTTAGGAGGATTACATCACATGAATTGCATTAAACAACAATACGATTGAATAAAAAACTTGAAAAATATCGACAGAACGCCAACATCATTCTTAAAGTTATATAACCAAAGAGTTTTTATAGATGTTTAGTTTTTGCCTATGTCAATTACGTGTTAAAATGCAGCATTGTTTAATTTTATGAAACATGTTAATCGTTTTTATCGACAGCTGACTGCACTGGCCGCATCGCCGCAACTCGTTGTTTCAATATTAATTTTAGTACGTAAATACTTGCCACCATATACCGTTGGGATTTTTGTGGTTTTCTCTGTCATATCATTATCTTGTTGACGATCTGAATATTTTTTCGGTGAATGTTTGTGACAGTTATAAAATTATAATTTAATTACGTTGAAATAATGCAGTTTTTCGAACCAATAAGAGAGCAATAAAATATTAATTGACATATTTTGTTGTTTCTCAGATGTTACTGGTTAGGCGGCCCGTACTAGTTGATGCTTGATATCTTGCGAAATAAATCTGAGATCAGAATACAGAAAACCATAGTTAAAATTACAAAAAAGATGGGTATGGTCAGTTAGATGCTTTTTTTATCGCAAAAAGCCATCAACCGCAAATAATGCGAAGGTAAGATCATCCAGGTGTAACTTCTAATCGCGATATAACCTCTTTGTTTTCCAACCATTGCACGCTTACTACAAAACCGTTGCAAAAACTCACTAAAGTAAAAAGTAATGCCTATTAATATCGTCTTACGATTTTCTTTTGTTGCCGCCATCGCCATATTGAACCGCGGTTAGGCGCCAAGAAGTTTTTGTTAGGTTATTTTTATTACCAAATCAGCAACGAGTTGCTTCGGGGTAATGAGTAATGAGGCAAATAAAGAAGGTGAAGTGCGCGCGAGTTAATTTTGTAGAATACTGAATGATATTGTTCATTCGCGTTTAAGGATTTATTGTTTAAACTTACTGTGTATTATTGTTTAGTAGCTGTGATTAGCGTGTGTGGAATGCGTACTACGTGCATTTAATTTATGTGGATCGAGGTCCTAATATTTCCTTTGTTTTCGACACGGCAAATATTCGTTTGTGTGTAAAATTTTAAGCTTCCTTCCCTTTGATGTTCCGACATTGAGTCAAGCTTATTTTCGGATATGGAGACGTGAAATATTTGCACACATTTGAGTAATATCTATTTGTACACAAATCAATATTTACGCTTTGACATTGACATGTACACTGTTATTTGGCTACAATGTAGTTAAGCTTAATTACCTACATAAGTGCACGGCTAGTTTGTAGCTTTACCGAATTGGAGACGCCTAAAAATTCTGTTACAAATGTCACAGTTACTAAATTTCGCGTTGTTCTTTTTATTCTATGTTATATTTTATGTATTTTCTAACTTCGAATTGAAGTGTGAATTAACAATATTACACTTGCATTTAAATGACCGCACCAAAGACTATAGAGAACTTATTGGGAGCGGACGCAGGAATGCAACGCGCATGCGCGGCGTCCATAATGAAAATGAGTGCGGTACCCGTCACGCGGCCCAGGCGCTAACCGTTACCTAAAAACAAACCCCTTTACAACATGCTGAGCAAAAATCAACTCTATCGCAATTACGGAAGAAACGGCAAGACGCATCATTAAGTCTGTTTATTATCCCGAGTATAAACACCTTATACAGAGCTATACACGGCAAAGAGTTATCGATAAATCGAACTATTTTTCTTAGATGATCGATGTGGAAAATTAAATTCATTTCAAATTTTATTACCAGCCATATCCTGTAAAAGGAAATGTATCGTTTTTATTTACATTCGATGATGAACAGCGATGTCTGATCATGGTGTATAGAGCGTACACAACATTAATCATTTCATTTCTTTAGGCATTCCATGTTGGACCAAAGAGGTTTCAAGAAAAGTTTATCAGCATAAGTTACTTTTTCTACTCAATTGTTAGCACACTCATCTTGGATAATGAACAACGGACACTGACATCATAATTGTGTATTTTTAATCCCTTCGTGTTTTTAATACAAGCATTCTTTATTGTAATCTTTGTTTTAAACAAGGGTCGAGACTTGACAGTTAACGTACTGTCATTGAAAGTGAGCATTGAATAAAAAATACATAGACAATGTACATAAACCATAGAGTAATGGGGTCAACGGACTGGTATTTAACCTGCACGGTGTGTTGATTTGTTAAATATGCGTCACCTGCAGCGTCTTCTATTCAGAGAAGTCACATTGATCCATTAAATCGTTGGGTCGAAGACCGGTTGTCCTGATATGGCCTTTAATAAACAGCTGCTGCTTGGACAATGATTGGTAACGCGAGATGCCCAGCGAACTTGTTCGCGTTTATTTACAAATTCAATTTTTCTCCCTGAAATTATAAACCCTAATCCAAAGAAATAAAGTTAATATTCGCCAAGCAAGAGACCCTCATCATCATAAGAATCACTTTTTCTAAAGCCTTCGTAATTCGTGTTTTTGTAAAAACGGCAACTGTTTGTGGTTGTTTTATTTGAGCAGCTGATCCGATTTAATGTACGAAGTTTTATTATTAAGTTGAAATACTTACATACAAGTTCATAGAGAACTAATTCAAAGTATGTACTTGCTGGCAATGTGATAATATACGGAGACATTAATATGTACTGACTCATAATCTTCACAAATATTGACTAAGCCCTGCAGTATTACTTGTCATCGCCCAATCATAATTCCGTCGACAGTTTCATGAAGTTAGCTATTAATCATGCGAGGCCTTTGAACGCCAGTGTTTTGTTGAATATGTGTAAATTGAAATTATAAAGGCTTGAAACATAAATGTTAACTGTTGAATACATTTCTCGTAAGTAAATGGAAAGGTGGATTTTACGATGTTTAGCGATGTTTGTTGGGTTAGGCAAAGCTCCTAGTGTGTATGTTATGAAACACGTTACTGTACAATACGCTAATAACTCTCGTCCGCCTGCCGTTGCTTAGGACAAGTAATTTAATGACTTACCAGCATCTTTAGTTGTGTAATCTGTACAGGCGTACACATCTAATAGTAGCCCTTTAAGAACCTAATGATATATTGCAGATGTAGTGTCTTTGTTACGTCATAACTTACAATTTTTTGCAGAAATATTACATATAAGTTCTGAGAATCTACCATCATGAAGAAAGGCTGTTGCAGTTGTGGAAACAAGACTGCACACTACACGTCTACACGTCGTAGAGTATCCTTCTCACATTACTGCACTTATATTACTTTAAAAGGAGGTAGTATCGAAAACTAAGTCTTTTTGTTACGATACCCGATATCAAACCAAACAACCAAATCCGAAAGCTAGGCGCCATTAACACAGGGTGGCCTACAGTCGACTATTTTTAAAAGAACTCGTTTACCACCAGCGGCTTTCCTAGAACTTGATAAAGCACGTCATAATTTATTTGGTTTTCATGCGGGTGCTATAATCTCGGATGTGTGAACTTAAGATGCTTATCATCCAGAAATATCAACGTTAAGTAACTTTCTTTCTTTTTGTTAAAGCTAGTTTTTAATGTTTTGATGATGTCGTACATTCTTTTAAGGAACTTTAAAGACATCTGAAAACAAAACCCATTAAGATTATTACATTAGATTAGGGTTAGGCCAATATCGAAATATACAGAAACAAAGTCATCTCAACAAACTGCCGAAGATTTTTTCAATGGAATTCTAGTGTTATATCTACTTTCTTTCCCTGTCCCAATAATAAGTCTAATAAAGATATACCTACGTTTAAGACTGTATACAGCTCACCACACCCTAAATTGAAGTGAAAGAATCGGTAAACAATCGAAGCACCGAGAACGCGCCTCTTTACAAACAGCCCAAAGAGATTTAAAAGAAATGTAAATGTTCATTCATTGTATGTTAAAACAATGCCGAAACCGATTCAATCAGATTGGATACCAGTTGAGTTGCTCAACGCGTCGAAGACCATGACATGATATAGATATTTTATTGGAGAACAGTTTTGGGAGCAATAAAATCACTCGTAATAAAAGAGGAATACGATATGAAACTTAAATTATAAGAGTACAAGAGTACCACATAAAATAAAGAAAACAAAAAAAATAAACAGAGAAAATTAGTGGAGAATTTATATGAAAGCAACAATGTACTGAATACACCTGAACTTAAAAGGCAAATAATTGTATCCTCATGAAATCCGCTTATTAAAAAGAACAAGATAAATACCAAGTTGGTTCCAACAACATTTTTCTCACGCAATGTAAAATATTACCTGATTATCTTTATTTTATCAAACATTTAAGTTACGTATAAAATTGTAAGTAAAAATACAAGTAAGTAAAGTCATTTATTAAAAAAAACTTTTCAAAATGGCGTTACGTCACTTGACTAGTGTTTACATTAAAAATAATTGTGTTAATCGTTACAGGTTTTCACTTCAATAATAATTAACAAGCGGAAAGTATATTCCGCAATAACGAGACTAATTTGTGAATGTAGCCGCGAATTCTCTTCTTATTAGATAACGTTGACCTTAGGACCCGGGCATTAAGCAATTGAACCCATTAACACATTATTCCGTTGATTGTTGCAATCGACCGCCATTCTGATTGACTGACAGGAATTAGGACCTTCTATTGATACAGAGACAGACATACAAGGTACAAGGTAATGTTACTTTGTGAATAATAGTGAGACAATCTATTGAGAATTTAAGACTGTTTTGATTATTAATTAATAGTTTTTTTTTACGAAAACAGTTTTTGAAATTAGAACCTTGATTTGGTTTTTTGTTTAAATGTATTGCGAATATGAGACTGTATTAATAATCTGGAGTATTTTTAAGGAGACAGATTTTAAAATTAGGACATTCATTTTGTTTGCTTTCGTTCACTTGATTTCAATACTTACAGTTACTTAAGTTTTTATCTTAATTAACCATGTAAAGCATCTACTTGGAGATTTATTAAGATACCTTTTTCCCAATTCGTTCTGGTTTAAAGGCCGTTATCAGGGCAGGCAAATGCAGTAAAAAATTCTTCCACCCAATCGCTACGCTTTCCGTAACGTCTTTAAAAAGTCATATCAAACGTCACCCGGTAACATTCACGTGAGAGTAATTCTGAATACGTTCTACAAATATAAGAACGTTAGTCCTGAGCCACTTTGAGGTGCACATAAGCAATAACGCGGCAGTCACGATCCCGTCTGCACGTGTAACAAAACTGGTTCTCGAAACGATCGAGTAACGTTCAACTTCGATGCCCTGTCGATATTTGAGAATATGTACTAATGTAAATATGTGTTCTTGAGACCAATCTTCATTATGTCATTGTGTTGAAAACTCTTTGCTATAAAGCTTTAAGGAGATTATTATTAGGTATGCGTCACTAGGTTTACTCTATATGGCCTTTAGGTTCGCGGTTCCAAAATTCCATTCCTACGAAGAAGCGGCAAGAAACTCCAAGGGCACTCTCGAAATATTTTAAGATACTGTTCCATACAAGTGACTACATACAGAATAAGGTTGTGGTGATTCGAAATTAACAAAGAACATACAGATTCAAAACACAAATTCATCCTAACTAATTAAATGATTTATTTTTTTCTTAAGTATATGTGGCCCGATTGTAACAAACTACTCTTGGCTTCAAATTAAAAAGCCGCGCCAACTAATCCCTGTCAACAAAACCAGCGAGCATCAGCTTAACTTGTAGTTCCAAATTCAAAACTATACAATGTGGGTGCCAGCCGACTGGCTGTATGAATAGTATGCATTGCATTATAGATAACGGTTTACATGCGGGCTTGGAGTTACGCAACAGATTATGCCGAGCCATGGACTATGATAGACTTGGCCGATCAACCGGGAAGGTCGTGAGAAATGTTGATTCATTATTCACTTGTGAGTGTTAGTGTACTTTGTACGAATGAACGCAGCGTGCTACAAAACTGATAGTTGTAGTTACTGATTGTGTAGTTTTTTTAATTAAGTGTATTTCGATAAATTTTATATACCTATCTATAGTAGCTATATACCATTTTGTATACAATGTAACTTGTAGTAAAACCTACATAAATTAACCTTTGTAGTACATAATTAAAAAATACATTATTAATTCGTCCGAAACAAGTCATAATTAATGGCAGTCTAATAAAATAGCACTTTCTTTTTTAATACAATATGTTTATTTAATCTTACAGCCAGCAAACTACGGCCAGCCCTTTCTTTTTCTTTTGCAATATTAAAAATCGAACACGAAGTCTCTTTGTGCGGGTGAATATTACATGAATAATATAGCGATGCGTCATAATAAATTTGAAAGGTGCGATTTAACGACTTACCGCTGCGAATGTTATGAATTTTATTACAGAAATTCTAGTCGATCCTCACGTACATATTTCCATTAATTTACCACTGAAATGTCCAAGTACCGGGTATCTGGAGTTACATTGCATTATATGGCAACATTAGTCACCGTGCCTTTGATCGAAGTGTGTATCCAAACGTGGTGTGATCAAAATTAAACTGTTCACAGAAGCGAGTCGTACTTTCACTTGGATAGAAAAGAAATGTTTAGTAATTATAACTAAGATACGTGAAAGTAGGTAATTTAGTTGGTGCTTGTTGTCGCGATAAGATTTGCGAGCCTCTATATTAGTCTAGTCGATAATTTATAGCGAATGACGAATACTGGCTGTTTTTAGGCACACCTCTAATGAATAACACTTGTAGTTTTATTTGTTGTTGGTAGACGCCAAGCGTTAATGGCTTCTAAGAAAGCAATTGATCAGAAAGAGTAAACATCATCTTGTGACCGCTTTGGAATCAGGTAAAACTAATTTGTCTTCTGTTAACTGGACCAGTGTCTTTATTTAACTTTTATAACCTCCCATTGTTTTGTATTTATAGCCATTCTACCTTCGTGTATTACACTACTATACTTTTATGACATGAAACTCATCGCAATAGAAAGTGCCCGTCATTATACAATGTACTATAAAAATAGTTACAAAAGAGTTTCATCTCGATTACAACATGATACTTGCTCACTAAGATGTTTAATTACATCGTATGCGTAGTTTGGTTCGCCACACTACCTTTTAACAAACATCATCACAGTATTCCGTTCCTTTATACGATATTGCATCATGATGAGTAAGATTTTGTAGTTTCTTTTTTTTTGAAACCAATTTTTTTTAGATTTTTTTAAATTATTATTAAAGTAGGTGCAAAATATAGGGAAGACTAGTTTCAATAAGTTGGTTTTTAATACGTAGCGAGACCAACACCAGATTTCAAAATGATGATGAGGTTTTATTTGTTTTTAGGGTTCCGTACCTCAAAAGGAAAAAACGGAACCCTTATAGGATCACTTTGTTGTCCGTCTGTCCGTCCGTCTGTCCGTCCGTCCGTCCGTCCGTCTGTCAAGACCCTTTTTCTCGGGAACGCGTGGAGGTATGAAGCTGAAATTTATATCAATTACTCAGGTCTACTGTCCCTTGAAGCTGTGAAAAAATCAAACTTCTAAGGCAACGCAATCAAAAGATACAGCCGTTTATGCCGCAAATTTTCGACACTTGCAAGGGAATCAAAACCTACAGGGTGCTTCCCGTGAACTCAGAATCTTGAAATTTGGTACGAAGCAACGTCTTATACCATAGATAAAGGAAAAATTACAAAAACCATAAATTTTTAGTTACATCACATAATATTTTTTTTTTTAATAATTTTAAACTTACTACCTATTTCCTCATAAACGCGTAGAGGTATTAAATTGAAATTCATACCAAATACTCAGGTCTATAATACCTTTAAGCTGTAACAAAATCAAACTTCTATGTCAACGCAATCAAAAGAAACAGCAATTTAAGCTGCATATTTTGAAACTCGCAAGTACTCGCAAGGGAATCAAAACCTAAAGGGTACTTCCAGTCGACCTAGAATCTTGAAATTTGGCACGAAGCAACGTTTTATAGCACACATAAAGGAAAAATTCCGAAAACCTTAAATTTTTAGTTACATCACATAATATTTTTTTTTTTAATAATTTTAAACTTACTACCTATTTCCTGTTAAATAAATAAATAAATTTGGCATGAAGCAACGTTTTACAATCGAGTCATATATATTTATATGACTCGATTGTCGCAATGAACGAACTTTGTAAACCTTGCAGGTTTGTACGGAACCCTCGGTGCGCGAGTCCGACTCGCACTTGGCCGGTTTTTCATCTAGTTATCACAACTGTGACTGGATGTCCAAAACTCATTAAAAACAATAACAGCTTTCTACTTGAGGTTTGACAGATCCACTTTTATTATTATTTAGCTTTTGCCCATTATTTGGTTCATCAGTTATGATGCCACAGACAGCCAGACACGACGAACTTTAACAGCTCTCTTTCTGCGTCAGGGTTTAAAAATAACCAAATCACGTGTAATCCTAATAATCGTATACAGTATTATCAGAAATCAATATGCTAATAGATGTTTATCGCATATTTTATATTTATTTTCAAGGCAATAAAATAGAGATTACTATAAAAAATCCGTTTTACAATAAAGTCTGATGATTTATAGCGTCCATGCGACATTAAATTGTTTTTTAATCATTTACATTCGCGATGACATTTTTAAATATGGAAGCAATCAATTATTTCGTCACGTTTAGGGTTTTATAGAAACTTTAAATAATG